>NC_082698.1:75177811-75478679 GCF_949987515.2 Delphinus delphis | reverse complement strand
GAAACAACTGCAACAAGGTAAAATATAAGCAGAACAGAAAAAAGAAAAAAAAGGGGCAGGAACAAGCCAAAAAGAGAGAACAATAACAATGTATAAAGAATAAAATAAAATTAGAAAAATGAAAGGTTTATTAGGAAGAGTAAAAATATAAAAGAATAACAATGAATCAACAAGGTAAAACAGAACGCCAATCTAAAAGAGAAAAAAAATAAAGTCTTGGCTATGGGAGCGGAGTTTAGGCAGGGGTGGAACTTAGGCAGGGGTGGGGTTTTGGGTGGGGCAGGACCTAGTTGGGTAGGAGAGTGACGTTTGAGAATGGGACGGGGCCTAGGTGGGGTGACGTTCAAGTTGGGGTGGGGGCTGTGCTTAGGACCTGTGTGGAAGGGGAGAGGCAGCACCTTGAAAGGAGGGTCTCTGGGGTGTGCAGTTCCGGAGTTTGGAGGCAGGGCCCTGGATGAGGGTGTGTGGGTGGGGTTAGGCCCAGCCCATTGGAGGGGGTCTCGGGGGGGGGGGTCTCCGAGTGTAGAGTTGGGGCCCTGGGTAGAGGTGTAGGGGCGGGGCTTGGGCTCTGAGCAGCAGGAGGGAGGCTCCAGGGGCAAAGAATTAGGCCTGGGAGCCCAGCAAGCTTCCTGGTGCCTAAGTGGACAGGGAAAGCTCTGGCTGTGTTTCCTTCTGTTCCTTCATGCCACTCCCCCACCGTGTCCCCCAGGGTCTCCCCCATTGCTGCTGGACCCCTAACAGTGGGTGGGTCCCTTGGGTATAGGAACTCCTTCCCTCCTCCAGCCACCCTTCACGGGTGCTGGTTCCGGAGGTCCAGCCTTTACTTTTGATCCCCCTTCCCTCCCTCCCTCTCCCTCAGGACCCACATGGCTGGAGGGGGCCTTGTTGGGCAGAGGATCAGGCCTGGGATCTCAGCAGGCTCCCAGGGGCCCAATTTGGCAGGCAAAACCTGGCCATGCTCCCTTTTGATCCTCTGCCCCCCAGTGGTTCCCCAATTTCCCCCTTTAGGCATGGGATCCCTTCCCCTCCCCCAGCTGCCCCTTGGGAGGGCCAGTTCAGTCCTGCTGCCACTTTTCCTCCCCCCTCACTGCCCCCATGTCCCACATCCTACCCAGTCGCTTGGGTTTTCTCCCATCCCCTTAGGTGTCGGTGGTCCCCCACCGTTGCAGGGTAGATGCCCTAGTTGTGAGGAGACACGAATTCTGTGTCCTTCTAGTACGCCATCTTGACTCCGCCCCCCAATAAGCAAGTATTGACAGAATAAGAAGGAAAACAGAAAACTTCACAGACATAATAGAATATTTTAATTCAGCAATCTTAACTGTTGTTGAATCAAGCAGAGAGAAATTCAGTATGCATCCAGGTGATTTATTTAACATATATAACAAACTTATTTAATAAACTTATATACAGTATTTCATTGTATACAAATGTGCATTGTATAGTTAGTCAAACTCTTCCAGAAAACTAAAAAAGAGGAAATACTAATTCATTTTATGAAACCAGTATTGCTTTCTTACCAAAACAAAATAAGGATGTTATAGGACAGAAAATTTTATTAATACTTACAAATCATTAATGTAGATACAAAATAATAAAATTGGTGAAGCCAGTATGGAAAACAGTATGACAATTCTTCAAAATATCAAACATAGGATTACCATGTGATCCAGCAATTCACTTCTGGGTATAAACCCAAAACAATCGAAAGCAGTAACTAAAACCGTTATTTGTTGATCTGTGTTCATTGCAGCTTTATTCTCAGTAGCCAAAAGATGGAAGCAACTCAAATGTCCGTTAATGGGTGGATGAATGAATAAACACAATGAGGTGCGTATACACACACACACACACACACACACACAGCACAATGAAATATTATTTAGCTTTGAAAAGGCAAGACATTAAGATACATGCTACATCATGGATAAACCCTGAAGACGTTATACTGGATAAAATGAATCAGTCACAAAAGGGCAAATGTATTATTTCATTTATAAGAAACATGTAGAACAGTCAAATTCATAGAGACAGAAAGTGAATGGAGATTGCTAGAAGCTGGAGGGAAGGAGAGTGAGAAGTTAGTGTTTAATTGGTAAGATTCCTCCAGCTCTGTTTTTCTTTCTCAAGATTGTGTTGGCTGTTTGTGGTTTTTTGTGTTTCCATACAAATTGTGAAACTTTTTGTTCTAATTCTGTGAAAAATGCCCTTGGTAATTTGATAGGGATTGCATTGAATCTATAGATTGCTTTGGGTAGTATAGGCGTTTTCACAACATTAATTCTTCCAGTTCAAGGCCATGGTATATCTCTCCTCCATCTCTTTCTGTCATCTTTGATTTCTTTTATCAGTATCTTATAGTTTTCTGAGTACAGGTCTTTTGCCTCCTTAGGTAGGTTCATTCCTAGGTATTTTATTCTTTTTGATGCAGTTGTAAATGGGATTGTTTCCTTGATTTCTCTTTCTGATCTTTCATTGTTAGTGTATAGGAATGCAAGAGATTTCTGTGTATTAATTTTGAACCCCGCAACTTTACCAAATTCATTGATGAGCTCTAGCAGTGTGCTGGTAGCATCTTTAGGATTTTCTATATATAGTATCATGTCATCTGCAAACAGTGACAGCTTAGGAGTTTCACTGTGGGAAGATGAAAATATTCTGGAGGTGGCTGGCGGTGATGGTTGTACACAATGTGAATGTACTTAACACTACTGAACTGTACACTTAAAAAGAGTTAAAATGGTAAATTTCATGTTACGTATATTTTACTAAAATAAAAAATCATAATAAAGTATTTTCTAATTGAATTTGGCATTTTATAAAAAATAATATGCCATGATAAAGTTAAATTTATCTTAAGTATACAAAGATAACTTAATATTTAGGAATATATGCACTTAATAGATCAAAAGAGAAAAATTTTATCAAGAGTAGAAAGTATTTTCAAAATTAAACACTCCTTATGATTAGAAAGAAAGTCATGAATAAAAATGAGGAAGAGAAGGGAACTTCATTAGTCTAATAAATCATATCTAGAGATGATTACAGGGCAAAGTACATCATTCTAAATGGAGATTTCTGTAAAGAGAAGCAATCTCTTTAAAATCAGGTGTAAAAGATGATCACTATCATTGCTTATGCCCATCAGTATACTAGAGATACTGGCCAGGGTATTGAGGAAAACAAACAAACAAAGTAAACTGGAGGATTAGAATAGGAAACAAAGAACATAATATAATTACTGCATTAGAAAACCCTAAAGAATTGTCAGGCAAATTCTAAGAATTAATAAGAAGAGATTAGTTAGATGGCTGGATATAAGGCTGATGATCATAAGTCTTTTTACACACCCCTAGCCAATAACCCAAATATGAAAGAAAACACAGCTTATAACCATATAGGCAAATGCTAAGTATCTAGAAATAAATTTAGTGAAAGGGGCACAAGGCTTCTACAGAAAAACAATTTCACACATTTATGAAAGAGATAAAGAGAGATTTGCAATGTGTATGGATAGAAAGAATGAATGTTTCACAGATTTTAATTCTTCCATGTCAATCTATAGATTCAGTACAATTACATTAAAAATCCCAACACAGATTTTCATAAAATGTGATAATATTCTAAAAAAATTAATTGGTCAAGTGAAGGAAGAATAGCTAGAACACTTTCGAAAATAAAGAGCAAAGTAAGGGGACTTGCCCTACAAGATGTCCAGATTTATTCCAAAATTGTCATCAAGAAGATAGTGTGGTATCGTCATAGAGACATACAAAAATTGACAAATGGGTTAGAATAGAGGACACAGAAACAGACTTACAAATGTAGAAAACTGCAGTAAATGCTACAGATGTCATATCCGATTAGTGAGAAAAGGAGCAACTTCAATGAATCTAGAAAAGAAAAATTATTAATATGGGAAATGTTGGATTGGGTGAATATCACCCACCATATTATAAAATAACTCTAAACATAGCAAAGACTTAACTGTTCAAAGAAAAATCTTAAAATCTTAGGAGAAAATAAAATGTGACAATCTTATTAAAACGAGTTAAAGATAAATCTAAGACTCAAAGAACATTGTTCAGGAGAAAACAGATCAGTGTAACTTACTAAAATTAAATGTGTTTTTCTTCAAAAGACAACAATGAGAAAACACGATAGAGACTGAGAGAAGATATTCTCAGTACACACAATTGATAAATGATTTGTATCAAGAACATGTAAAAAATCTATAAATCAATAAAAACACAAACATTTCTATAGAAAAATGGTTTAATAATTGTCAGTGAAATGGAATTACATATTACCAATAAATCTAGGGAGAGTTGTTCACGTCATTATCAGTTTGGAAATGCAAAACATAACCATAAAGAGTGATAATTTTACACCTAAATAGCAAATTAGTAAATTTGAAGATTGTAACACTACCTAGGATTGGAGAGAGTAATTACCCTTAGAACTCCTGTTATATTGACTGTGATAGTGAACTAGTACTACTGTTTTACAGATGCCGTGTCAAATTATTTTGTAAAGTTGAATTTTTTTTTTTTAAAGGGAATGCTATTTTATTTTTTATTTTTTGGCTGTGTTGGGTCTTTGTTTCTGTGCAAGGGCTTTCTCTAGTTGTGGCGAGCGGGGGCCACTCTTCATCATGGTGCGCGAGCCTCTCACTGTCGCGGCCTCTCTTGTTGCGGAGCACAAGCTCCAGACGTGCAGGCTCAGTAGTTATGGCTCAAGGGCCTAGTTGCTCCGCGGCATGTGGGATCTTCCCAGACCAGGGCTCGAACCTGTGTCCCCTGCATTGGCAGGCAGATTCTCAACCACTGCGCCACCAGGGAAGCCCTAAAGTTGAATATTTATTTACCTTATGATCCAGTTCTTTATGACCTAAAAGAAAGGTGACAATAGCAAATGTGACAGTTGCAAATACCTGAGGATGATCCAACTGCCCATCAATGAGAGAATGGATGAAAAAACTGTTATAATCACACAATAAATATGATGTTGCAGTTAAAATGGATGAGAGTAACATGTAACATCGTGGATGAATCTGCAGACAAGTTCCAAAATATTATATACAATAAATACCTTGTTCCTATATTTGAAAAGTATGTAAAACTAAAATTTATGTGTGCATATGTGTATGTAAACATATGCAAATGCTTTTTAGTAATACCTATAGAAGTAAAAAATAAGTTGAAAGCAAGGAAAAAATAAACACAGCATTCACGATTAAGTAGGCTCAAATGTAGTGGAGGTGGAGTGAGGAGATAACTTGGTTAAATGAAAGGCATTGTTCAGGTCCTAGCTTTTGTTATGGGTGTTGATTTCACACATAATAATATGATTAACAGTGATATATAATAATATAAATATATTATAAATGAGAAACTAGATAAGAAACTAAAGTGGTTATGAGAGTGTGTCATGACATTAATGCTAAACATTTGTTTATATTTATGGGTTACCAGAATGGCACTAACGAAGCATTTGGTTACTATGCCTATCATAAAATTAAAATATTTTGCTCATCAAAGGTCACCTTAGAAAAGGTAGAAAAGATAAATTACAAATGAAGACAATATATATGTCCCCAGTTATCCTTTTCCCATATATTTGGGAAACCATAAGTTAAAGCAAAAGAATGATTACCCCAATTCAGGTTAGCGGTTAACTCTGGGTGTGGGGGGAGGAGGCTGCAATGAGGAAAGACACAATGGAAACTACTAGCAAAATTTGGTGTATTAAGCTTAGAGGTGGTAATATGGCTGCTCTTAATTATTACAACCTTGTTATCACAATAATTTGCATGTGTATTGTGTTAATACATATACTACCTGGCATTATCAATTTCCACTAAAATACCTTCTAGTTGGGTGAAGTGTATCCTTCAAACTGATGTTAGAGTTAAATAATTTATTACATATAGATAAATCAGAACAGTGTCTAGCAATAAGTCCTTATTTTAGTAAGTCCTCAATAAGTGTCAGCTGTTCTCATTATTAAAAATGCTGTAAAAGCCATTTGCAGACTTATCTCATTTAGTCAGCAGAACAGTCTTCTGGAATCAATATGTCTGATAACATTTTATAGATAAAGGGTTTTATATTTCCCAATGAAATGCCGTCGTCTTGGTCATATTTCTAATGTGAAATAGAATCAGAAGTCAGATTATTAGATTCTAAATAATAATCAGTTTACTGTAAAATGCCTAAGAAGAACTCAGTGTTAAAAAATTGGCAGGCAGTATGCCATCACCAAAATGCAACATGGCCTGGGATTCAGCTCCATTCTGCTGCTGACTAGCCTGTGACCATGGCCACTTAACCTCTGTGTAACTCAGAAAGTGACCTGGGCTGAATAAGGTTATATCTTAAGCACATTTTTAGCTCTAAAATTGTGTCACATATTTGATTTTTTTCCCGTATTACCACTGATATTTTTGTAAGGCTTGACAAGAGTAGGTGGAAAGGAGGATACATCCATGTTAATTTTCCAAGATAAATGTGGCTGCCTGTTTGTCTACTTTTTAATCCTTTATTTGCATCACTCTTGTTTCGTTTTCTTGTCTCTTTCTGTGTATGTCAACATAAAATGATTTTTTCTCAGAATTTTTTATTAAGAAAAATAAAACCCATGTCTTTGGTATAGCACTGGAGCTTTCTAAAACTATGCACCAACCACAGCCGTAGTCTTTTGTAGAGAATATAACACACTTTCGACCAGCTCTATATCCCAGTGGTTCAGAAGTGATACTATGTTTTACATCTTTAAATCATTGAAAATATTTTACTAATTTGCAATTCATGAAATTTAATCTGGAGAAAGACAGAAAAAGAATAGAAGGTGCTCACATTTCTATTAACTTGAAAAGTACTTAGATTGCCTGGCGTATAGGAAGGAACAAATAAAAATCAGTTATTATCATTGCTAATACTAAGTAAGTGGAATTAGGCTTAAGAAGTGACACACTTTAGGCTGTCAGTCAGTTACCTGGTAGGATAAATACAATTTTTGGTACAGTTTGGAGATAGTTTTCTTGTAATATGTAGTAGACAGGGACTGGGCTCCTGGAAATAGGACAGAAGGTACAAAACTAGTTGCTGAGGGCACTGAAAACATACTTCACTGATTTGCATTTGCTTAGGAATAGTCTTTGAAAAAAGGAAACATAATTAGGTAAAAATGTTAAAGCCAATTCCATATTGATAAACAAGTATTAAAGCAATGTGCTCCCACTTTGGAAATAATAGTAATTATTTATATAAATACTATTTTAATGTACTTCACATACCTTAGTCCAAAAATTATACTGCAGATGGAATAACCAGGAGAATTCAAATACAAAAGGCATTAATGTTACTGGAAGTGTTAGATGTTATTTTTAAGAAATGACTACAAGAAATTGTGTGGATAATGAGAAAATAAACATTAGGATTTATGGAGAACTCAACATCCATTCAAATAACATCATTCTCTATCTACTATGAGTAAGGACTCTGATTGATATTGGACTTCATGGTCTCCAAGATAAAAGTAAAAATGTCAAATTAATTTTATAGGAAAAAAGAGATTTTTAGAACCACAGAAAAAGTCATGTAGGTGTTGCTTCTTCTGCTACTAAAATATTTGAATAGCAATCATTTGGTGTTAGAGTATCAAAGATTGTAAAAGACGGCAACTACCTCCAAAGGAAGCAATATCCATGTTTTCTGAACTTTACAAAGATTGCCTCCAAAGAACTATCATATTCTTTATCAACAGGGGATATGTTCCAAGACCCCCAGTGGATGCTTGGAGTACCAAACTATATCTATACTATGTTTCTTCCTAGACGAACATACCTATGATAAAGTTTAATTTATAAGTTAGGCACAGTGAGAGATTAACGACAATAATTAGTAATAAAATAGAACAGTTATGACATAAAAGTTATGTGAATGCAGTCCATATCTTTCTCAAAACATCTTGTACAAATGCAGTGCCTTTCCATCTTAACTAAGCGCTTATCATGCACTGTGGCCATAAGTTTTGCAGTTTGAGGTGTGACAGCAAACCTAGCATGAATTTCTTTTCATTCTTCACAATTTCAAAGATAGAAAATTCATTCTTACCATACATTTTAGCAATCTCACTATAATGATTTTTTTCTTTCCTTATTAAGTGGAGAACTTTCAACTCTTCACTTACAGGAAGCATTTTGCAGCTGCTTTCTGGCATATCTGAATTGCCAGCATCCCTGCTCTTGTGCTTTGGGGACATTTAGTAAAATAAGGGTTACTTGAACACAAGCACTGTGATGCCTCAACAGACTATCTGGTAACCCAGCTGCTACTAACTGACTAACGGGTGGGATGTGCTAGACAAAGGGATGATTCACGTCCCAGGTGGAATGGAGCGGAATGGCGTAAGATTTCATCTCACTACTCAGAATGGCGTGGAATTTAAAACTTATGAATTATTTATTTCTGGAATTTTCCATTTAATATTTTCTGACCACATTTGACCATGGGTAACTGAAACCTTGGAAAGCAGAACTGTGGATAAGGGAGGACTATTGTATACTTTCTGAATATTTCTTTCAGTAGTATAAGTTGATGAACTGTATTAAGAAGCTTATCAGTTGTCAGTCATCTTTAAGAGAATATTAACTTTATCAGGCCAGATATATAGAATATACATTTAACATTCTGCCCCAAATAATTTGAGGCAGTAGTATATACACATTGGTTACAATGAAAAATGATAAAATAATGGTTCCCTGTTTTTTCTCTGTTCCTTCACCCATTCTTCCCTTTATGAAAATAAGCATATTAAATAAATTACTCTAGACAATTAATGTCACTTGAAAATTGAATGGCAGCCAGGCATTTTCTTAGGGAACATTTAGAGGATGGAAGTACTTAGAAAATTGAGGATTTTAAAAGTGCAATATTTCAAACGTATCATTTTCTAACATATTTTAATTTTTTTAATTAATTAATTAATTTTTGGCTGCATTGGGTCTTAGTTGCTGTGCGTGAGCTTTCTCTAGTTGCGGTGAGCGGGAGCTACTCTTTGTTGCGGTGTGTGGGCTTCTCATTGAGGTGACTTCTCTTGTTGTGGAGCATGGGCTCTAGGTGCACGGGCTTCAGTAGTTGTGACTCGCAGGCTCGGTAGTTGTGGCTCACGGGCTCTAGGGCACAGGCTTAGTAGTTGTGGCGCACGGGCTTAGGTGCTCCGTGGCATGTGGCATCTTCCCGGACCAGGGCTCAAACCTGTGTCCCCTGCATTGGCAGGCGGATTCTTATCCTCTGTGCCACCAGGGAAGTCCCTTATTTTAATTTTTAAATTTATTTTACTTTTGAAAGAAGAAAGAGGAAAAATTGCAAGGCAAAAAAACCTTACAGAAAAAAAGCACAACAGTTTGAATTGGTTCTTTCCAAGAAACTAACGAATCAGTTCAATAATGAGTCAACGTAAGGTTCTAAAAACAATCTATATTTTAACTCGTTAATTGGTTGCATACTAATTTGAAAAAATATCGTTAGGAAATTGGAGAATTCTGGGAAAATTACATACTAAGTACAATAATGTGTTTTCTTTTTCCCAGAAGTTGACCTTGTATGTGTGTGTGTGAGCCCATGTGCACATGTATGTGCATTGGAGGTAAGAGAGGGAGATGATTAATCCCCAAAGTTATGATGGGGCTCTCTAATCTGTTTCCAATGTGCCATGATGATGTGTATAGGTGTGGATATAAGAATGAGAGGACCTAGTGTTTGGCGAGGAAAGTTGCCTACCCAAGTAAGCCAAGAGCAAATAAACACCTTGATATGCTAGCTAACAGAGGGTACCCAAATAATTTACATATTGTATCTTCTTAGCTATCTGTTCATTTATCCATCTGTTTAATTTGTGCTCACTTATTTTACATGTATTTATTATCTACTATTTGTTGGAACTAACTTGGTATTGGGGATGCAGTGGCAACAAAACAGACATGGTCCTTACCCTCATGGAATTATCAGTCTGCTTGGGATTGGGGTGGTAGATCTGTGATGGGTAGGAAATAAATGCAAAAACATAAAATCCTCTTTTAGAAAAACATAAAATTCTCTTTTAGAAAAGCGTACAGAAAGTGGAGACTGAACAAGCATACTCTTGCCAGAGGAGGTCGAGAAAATCTTCCTGAAGGAAGTGACATTTGAACTAAGACTAGAAAGATGAGTAGGAGTTAATTAGCTCAGTAGACAAAGACTTGGAAAGGGCAAAAGTCCCTGAGGCAGAAGGGAGTCTGGTTCATTTAAGGAAGTGAAAGTTGAACAATTTGACTGGAATAAAGAGAAGGAAGAAGAATTGTACATCATGAAGTCAGAGGGCTGGACCGTGACCAGATTTTGTCCTTAAAACTAAGGGAAGTTATTGATTGAAATACTTAATCAGAAGAGTGCATGGTTAGATTTGTAGTATGTAAGAGGCTTCTATGACTTCAGTCTGGAAAATGGTCTAGTGGTTCCCAAGAGTAGCTGTGCAGAGACTATTAATACCATAGCCAGAAAAAATTGTTAGTACCTAGGACTAGAGATGGTGAAAAGAGGATAGATTTGTGAGATATTCGGGGGAAAAAATATCGGGTGCTAGAATGTAATAGTAAAATTTGAAGAGCCTTCAGTTATTTGCCATGGGGTATTTTATGTTGGGTATATTGATTTTGAAGAGCATTTGAATTGTGTGAGTAGAGATTCAAAATAGTATTTGGGTGTGTGTAACTGGAAATGGAGCAATATGTATTGAGCAAGAGGTGTAGATTTAGGAGTGAACATCATATATGTGATATCTGAAACTAGGTGGAAGTGTTAACCAGAATCATGTAGAAATTTGAAGGAAATTTGAAGGAAAAGAAAATTACAATATTATTTTGAGGAATAAGAAGGAGAATGCCTAAAAACAACCAGAAGGAAGAAGCAGAAAGGTAGGAGGAATTGGCAGAAAAGAAGAGTAGTACATTTTTTTAAAAACTGCAATGATATGAAAAGCTGCTGAGATAAAGTCTAAAAATGTTCATTATTAAGAACATGGAGGGTCATGGAAGTTAATGGAGTCTTTGACAAGAACAATTTTAGTGGCTGCTTGGTAGGAATGGAAGTAGGATTGCCTTGGGTTCAGAAGTGCAACGTGAGGAATTGGAGAGAGTTAGTGAAGGTAGTGTTGGAGTGGGAAAGAGGAGTGGAAGATAAGAAAAGCTCCCCAGTCCCTGTGTACCCCATCAGGATGGGAAATAGTTGAGTATGTTGGAATGCTGATGGAGAAGGAGCCATTTGAAATGGAAATATTGAATATAGGAAATAGAAAAATATAGAAAAAATAGAAAATGTTGAACATGGAAAAGTAGTAGGAGTCATTGGGATCACCTTAATCCAATCAGGCATTTAACTCAAAACTTGTGGTATGGTTTTTTCTACCTCTGCTTTGCCCCGTATTGTAAGATGTAAATTTCCAGGGACGCCAAATGTTTTATAAGACTCCTTCTATTTAGTATAATCTCATTTTCATCTCTAAATCAGCTTGAGGCTACTGATAACTCTGCTCTGCTTTTTTTGGTGGCTTTCTGCTTAGTTTTTAGCATCTTGCCCTTTTCCTGGTTAAAATTTCAGCAAATATATCAAGGAAGGAACCCCTTGAGTTTGACGTTACTTCCCTACACCTCCCTTCTCAAGATTTTGGCTTATTGAATCATGGATGACTGGCCAGCGGCAAAGTTTATCTCACCTTGCCCTTGTGAGGTTGGCAAAAGTTTGCCTTGCTCTACTGATTCTTTGCTGCATTCCTGACGATTTTATCAGCCTCTAGTTCTTCGCTGTTATTAGCAAGTACCCTGCATAGAAAAACAACTTACATGATACTAGCTCACATTTCTGGGATTCCCTTTCCTTCAAGATCTTGTCCTCTCAAATACTAGTTTCTTCAGCAACTCTGCAATGGATTCCACCTGATTTTGTATTTTATCCAACTCCTCTGGTTGTTCCCAGTGGGAGCACGGCCTTGCAGCAAGCTACTCCGTCATATTCTAAAGCGGCAGAGTTGTGCTTCATCTAACTCTAAATACCATGATTGATTCAATAAAAATCTCAGAAGTTATGCTCAAGATGTCCTCTTGTTTTACACAGTTAAATCATTATAGTGGCAATTCATTCAGCGTTCTGATTTTGCATAGAAACCTTTAAAATGGTATGCTGTTAGCATCCAATACCCAGTGTAAAAACAAAGTTCTTTTAATTAAAACCTGCTTTTCCATTAGGGACAGTGCACAGTCTTCAAAAAACTGGTAAACAAAACCAACAATTTGGGTTTGATTCACAATCCACAAGCCATGGATTTTAGAATGTCCTCTGAGGAGGAAAGGCATGTTTTCTCATTCCAATGATTTCGGGAACAGAGAGGTGCCTGATGAAGCTTTGAGGACTAACAGTGCTCCCCTTAATCTTGATTTTTTTAACAGGGAATCTTTTATATTGCAAAATTTATAGAATTAAAAAATGAAAATAATTTTTTACATGCTTCTGTTTATTCTATAAGAATTTCCCTGTAATAGGAGACAAACAGCATCATTCCTCAAGTATAAAGTTTAAATTATAATTCACTTGATGAAAGAGATGAACTCTATATGTAGTATGTTGTCCAGTTATAGCCCTATTAAATTCTCCTCCTTCCATTGTCCTTTGCTTTGTTTTATTAGTGATTGGACATAGCCCAGCACTGTTGCACTGTTTATATGAACTACATATTGATTCAGGGCCTTCTTTTCTAAAATCCTGTATTTGCATTCCAAGTTTCCACAAGAAATCAAGAATAAAATTATATTGTCATTGGGAGATAACTACAATATCCTTGGAACTTATTTTTAGGATATCAGACAGAATATCATTTTTTATCTGCTAAATAACCTGAAAAGATCTTTCTTTAACAAGTCAGGTTGGTTATATCTCTCACAAAGTTTGAATAATTTGGCTTTTACCTTCTTGTTCTCTACTGCTATAGTGATTAAGGAAGGTGAATTGAGTATAGGAGTGATAATATATGTCTATTTTGAATATTGAACTGTAGCTTTCAAAGAATCTAAACAGCAGCTTTGGGCCTTTGTGTTGATGTGTCTGTAAGTCAGTGTGAAGAGTTAGGCAAGGTGACACCTCAATCAGAAGGACTTGAGAGTAGGAAGAGTCTGATATTGACTAGCTATATCCTTGGGCAAGTTACTTAATTACTCAGCTCTATAAATGGAGAAGAATAGAACAATAACAATACTGTCCTCAAAGATATTCCCTCAAATGCAAATCAAAGAGTGTGTGAAAGCACTTTATAACCACATAATACTAGGTAAATGTTAGATTGGACAACAGTTAATAACTAATAATGGAAAACATCAAGGGTAGTCAAAAGGTACAAACTTCTAGCTATAAAATAAATAAGTCAAGGGGATATAACATACATTATGGTGACTGTAGTAATAATACTCTATTGTATATTTGGAAATTGCTACGAGAGCTAGATATTAAAAGTTCTCAACACAAGAAAACAGATTTGTAATGGTGCGTGATTATGGATGTTAACTAGATGTTGTGGTGATCATTTCACAGTATGTACATGTATTGAATCATTATGAAACTAATATAATGTTATTTTGTCAATTATATATCAAACAAACAAATAAGAGCTGAAATCTATACTTAAGGATCCTGGTAAATCCTAAACCACAACCTAACACTTCATTGATTAAACAATGAGGTTTGGTTTTAAGAAAATGCTATTTTTTTAACACCATAGTGGTATATAAAACATTGAGGATTTTGTTCTTATCATCATGATTTTCAAATACAAAATTAGGTGTGTCATACCATGTAAGTGCTTCGAATATTTTCATGTACAAATGACTGATCATCCAATTTCGTTTAACATGAATGAAAACTTTTGGCTTCCAAATAATTGCTAATTCTGTAGAGATGGCCACATGGATAATCTGAAGAAAGATATTAGCGTTGTATCGTGTTTTCATTTCGGTTAAATCCTCATTCCAATCTGATTTAACATTGATAAAGCAATTACTCTGCTTTTATAAAGCAATTATAAAGTCCTGGCCTAGGCTTGGTTCATAGTTTGTTCCTCCTTGGTCTTCATTTTCTAAACAATCACATTATAAAATATTTAATAGATATTGTGGGATAATAGATATTGTGGGGCATCACATTTTTTCCAAAACACATCTATTGGGATACTGTATAAATATAGTGTAAGAAAAGTATGACTCCCTGCAAATAGTTGTCTAAATACTTCTAATAGTCCATATCTATTTTGTTGAAAGTATAATTTTAAGGATGTATAAAAGACAGTAAAAAGAAAGCTCAATTGAGAAATCATATGCTTTGGGGAAAACGGAATAATAAAATAGTGATATGTAGCAAAAAAGCACAAAATTTGATTGTGTAGATGCTTCCTACCTATAGAATGAAAGGGTTTCTATTCATTTTAAGATAAAACGGGTAATAATTTAGGAACAAGAATGAAGAAATTGACCTCCTGTTAATAAGGCACTAACTAGAGAACAGTTTGTTTACTTCCCTGAAAAAACTGAGTCATGCGTACCTAGCCTGAGGTGGTTGCTGGGATCTGAATCCCAACCCCATGGCCTCAGAAAACATTGTGCAAAGGAGGGCCATGTACCCCAGCAGGCGGAGACAGGGGAAGTGGGTTTTGCTTTCCTTTACTACTTGTCTTGTGAAAACCCAGTTGGGATTTTCCCCCCTTTCCTCCTTTCTTTTTTCTGTGTCCAGTTCTAGTGGTGGGTGGATGGTGGGGGTAGCCAAAAGCAGGCAGGAGAAATCTGTAGAATACATGTTAATGTTGTGTGCACACAACCAGTACAGTACAGATTACCAGGATTTAACAGACACATGGTAACTGGAAGAGCTTTCCCTTAGCTGTCAACCCAACAAAAACACAATGACCCGTTCTTTCTGAGTATCGGTCTGTGATTTTCCTTCAGTGTCTACAGGTTTTCCTTTCATCTCCTGTGCTTTTGAATGCCTTGGCACAAAGATTTCCCAATCTCCTACTATTGTCTCCGGGGTAACACAACCAATGTGACAGGCGAAGTCTCACGCTTTAACGTTCTGCTTCAATTTTTTTTTTTTCTTGTCGTCCTGCTTCCACATTCTGTGGGCTTATGCTCTGGCACAGATCCAGCCTGGGACTGAGCATCAATATTAAAAGATTGGATTTGTCTAAGGAAGTTATTAATCCTATTGTGCTAGTTAACATTATGAAATATTTATGAAAAAATACTGCAAAACACTTGGAAAAAACCCTCAGTATTTTGTCACGAAAGAATACTAGAACTTAAAAAAAGTAATACAATAAAAATGTATGGTGCACATATTGATATGAGCCCAAATCAAAGGTTATTTATTATGTAGTGTACAAAGTAATAATGTTTTTAGGAGAAAAAGGCCAGAGTAAAAGGCACAGCCCCTGTTTTTATGGAAATAGAGTGTAATTACAGACACAAGTAAATAACTAGTTACATAGAGATTGAGCATATTATTTTTGTTATGATAGAGTAATAATCATACAGAGGATAAAGAAATTATCTTGATTGGCAACATAAGAGAAAACTTTACGGAAGAGATAACATTGAGTAGAGATTTACAGAATTTCAGCATATCAAGTTGAGATTAGTAGGGTAGGTTGTCCAACATAAAAGAAAAAATGTGAAAAAAATTAAGAAACCAAATGATCAGAGAATTGGAAATTATCATGTGTTTCATTTTTTCATGAAGAAATAGTTACTGAACATTTGCAAACAGTGTTTAATAAAATAGGATGAGCCTTACTGCTTAGTGTTGAATACAAACTTTAAATAAATGAATAATTATAATTGTGATGAATGTTATGAAAAACGTAGCCACTGTGTTTTCATAGTTCCTTACTTGGTCAACTCAGGGTGGAGGAGCAGAGAAATCCGTCTGATAAAGAGATTTTTAATTAAGTTAGATATAAAAATTGTTTATATTTTGCCATACTAATTGCATCCTTTTTGCTAAATTTTGTGGGGTTTTTTTGTTTTGGGTTTTTTTTTTGGGGGGCCACACCCGTCAGCATGCAGAACTTCCCTGACCAGGGATCAAACCCGTGTCCCCTGCATTGGAAGCACGGAGTCTTAACCACTGGACCACCAAGGAAGTCTCTTTTTGCTAAATTTTGAAAGTAAATTATAGACATTGGCATTTCATACCTAAACATTTTAGTAGGAATCTCTAAAGTATAAGAACATTTTCTACGTAATCTTAAAATCATCATTAAAGCTAAGAAGGTACCAGTATTTCCCTAATATCATACACTTTCCAGCCATATTTAATCTTCTCAAATTGCTCCCTTAAAAAATGTTATTTTTTTAATAACCAGACTGTAGTCAAGGCCACACATTGCATTTCTCTCTCTTAATCTATAACATTGCCACTGCCCAACCCAAATGTGTGTGTGTGCGTGCACACACATGGAACATTGGCAATATTCTACCTTCTGGATTTGTCTCAATCATTTCTTTTTGGTGTGTTTTAGGTTGTTTTTCTATACCCTGTATGTTCTGTAAATTTAAGATTAAATCTAGGGACTGGATAAGATTCACTCCATAGATGATGTTGTGTACTTCCTTTTGCATCATTTCAAAAGGCATATAATGCATAGTGTAGGTTTTCTTATTATCAGTTATTTTAAATTTGATCTCTGGGTTAATGTAGAACCAGCAAGCTCTCTCCATTGTGAGGTTATTTTTTACTCCCCAAACCAGCAATTAAGCTGAGACAATACCTCAGCTCCTTGCAAATTCCAGTTATCCATTGATCTTTGACCTAATAGATTTAGTGTCTAATGATAATGCTTGGTTACCAGTTCTACCACTACAGTTGCAAAATTGTGATTTTCTAATTCTACCACTCAATATATTTTTATTAGCTTATAATTTTTAAAGAAGTTCTTTGCAGTATCACTATTTGAGCATATTTGGTAACCTTGAAACACAATTGTGACTAAAAAGGTACCACAAAGGCTATTTCTTTTCCTGTAATTACCAATGCTTCCAACAAGTAAATAGTTTACTAATTCATTTGATGAAACATTTTTAAGCTAGGAACAACAAAAAAAAAGAACAAGATGTGGAAAAGAATTTTTTAGACAAACAGGACAGCATTTCAGAGTGTACACTTTAAAAAAGATATAGTTCATTAAAGGAAACAAAAGAATGGAGTGAGGTTTGGATGGGGAGAGTGAAATAATGCTAGAAGAAATGAAGCCGTAATTGTGGGCCTTGTAACTGATGGTAAGGATTTTGGTCTTCATTTCTATGTAATTACAAAATCACTTAAAGGTTTTAAGCAACAGAACCAAATGTTCAGATACGCATATTTTTACATAGTTCCATTTTTTTCTTTCTTTATATCTATTTTTTAAATTGAGGCATTTCATACATAGGATAAAGTGCACAAATCCTGAATGTACAGCATCATGAATTTTCTGATATCGATACATTCATGGAACTATCCAGATCTACATATAGAATATTTCCAACCTCCCAGGATGTTCCCTGATGCATTTTCCGAGTCAGTACCCTGTGGTACCATCCTCAAGATGAATCACAATGACCCCTGTGTCGTGGTATCCATATCCTTGTATAGTCCCCTTGCACAATAAATAAGGCTGGGTTTTCTTGTCTTCTTGTTTTGTTTTGTTATAACAAATAAGATGATGTATGTTGCTGATAGAGGTTGCATTGAATATGTAGATCTCACATTTTAATAATATTAATTATTCCAACCTAAGAACACAGAATACCTTTTCATTTATCTGTGTCTTCTTCAGTTTATTTCATCAGTGTCTTATAGTTTTAAGTGTATAAGTCTTTCACTTCCTTGGTTAAATTTATTCCTAGAGTTTATTATTTTAGATGATATTGTAAATGGAATTGTTACCTTAATTTCCCTTTTAGATGGTTCATTGTTAGTGTACAGAAATGTAATGTATGTTGATTTTGGATCCTGCAACTGCACTGAACTCATTTATTAGTTCTCACAGTTTTGGGTGGAGTTTTTAGGGTTTTCTTATAAGATCATGTAATCTTCAAACAGAGATAATTTTACTTCTTCTTTTCCAATTTGGATGCCTTTTATTTATTTTTCTTGCCTAATGCTGTGGCTAGGACTTCCAGCACTGTGTAGAATAAAAGTAGTGACAGTGGGGCATCCTTGATCTTAGAGGAAAATCTTTCATCTTTTCACTATTGAATGTGATGTTTGTTGTGGGCCTGTCATAGATGACCTTTTAATTAATTTATTTATTTATTAACATCTTTATTGGAGTATAATTGCTCTACAATGATGTGTTAGTTTCTGCTTTATAACAAAGTGAATCAGCCATACGTATACATATATCCCCACATATCTCCTCCCTCTTGCGTCTCCCTCCCACCCTCCCTATCCCACCCCTCTAGGTGGTCACAGAGCACTAAGCTGATCTCCCTGTGCTATGCGGCTGCTTCCCACTAGCTATCTATTTTACATTTGGTAGTGTATATATGTCAGTGTTACTCTCTCCCTTCATCCCAGCTTACCCTCCCCCTTCCCTTTGTCCTCAAATCCATTCTCTACATCTGTGTCTTTATTTCTGTCCTGCCCCTAGGTTCATCAGAACCGTTTTTTTTTTTTTTTTTTTTTTTTTTTTAGATTCCATATATATGTATTAGCATATGGTATTTGTTTTTCTCTTTCTGACTTACTTCACTCTGTATGACAGACTCTAGGTCCATCCACCTCACTACAAATAACTCAATTTCTTTTCTTTTTATGGCTGAGTAATATTCCATTGTATATATGGGCCACATCTTCTTTATCCATTCATCAGTCAGTGGACACTTAGGCTGCTTCCATGTCCCAGCTACTGTAAATAGTGCTGCAATGAACATTGTGGTGCATGACTCATTTTGAATTATGGTTTTCTCAGGGTCTATGCCCAGTAGTGGGATTGCTCAGTCATATGGTAGTTCTATTTTTTGTTTTTTAAGGAAACTACATACTGTTCTCCATAGTGGCTGTATCAATTTACATTCCCACCAACAGTGCAGGAGGGTTCCCTTTTCTCCACACCCTCTCCAGCATTTATTGTTTGTAGATATTTTGATGATGGCCATTCTGACCAGTGTGAGGTGATACCTCATTGTAATTTTGATTTGCATTTCTCTAATGATTAGTGATGTTGAGCATCCTTCCATGTGTTTGTTGGAGATTTGTAGATCTTCTTTGGAGAAATGTCCATATAAGACCTTTATTTTGTTCAAATCCATTCCCTGTATTCCCACTTTGTTGAGAGTTCTCATCATGAAAAGATATTGAATTTTGTTAAATGCTTTGTCTGCATCTATTAAAATTATCATAATTTTTTATTTTTATTTTTTTTGCTGTATGCGGGCCTCTCACTGTTGTGGCCTCTCCCGTTGCAGAACACAGGCTCCGGATGCGCAGGCTCAGCGGCCATGGCTCACGGGCCCAGCTGCTCCGCGGCATGTGGGATCTTCCCGGACCAGGGCACAAACCCGCGTCCCCCACATCAGCAGGCGGACTCTCAACCACTGCGCCACCAGGGAAGCCCTATCATAATATTTTAAAAATTTATACTGTTAATGTGATGTATCACATTTATTAATTTGAAATATCCTGACATCCCAGGGATAAGTCCCACTTGATCATGGTGTATGATCCTTTTAATGTGCTACTGAATTTTGTTTGCTAGTATTTCGTTGAAGATTTTTGCATCTGTGTTTGTAAGGGATATTGGCCTATAGTTTTCTTTTCTTGTAGTGTCCTTATCTGGCTTTATTTGGTATCAGGGTAATGCTGGCCTTCTAAAATGAGTTTGGAAGTGTTCGTTCCTTTTCAGTTTTTTTGAAAAAGCTTGAGAGAAATTGGTATTAATTTTTCTTTAAATGTTTGGTAGAATTCACTAGTGAAGCCATCTGGTCCCTTAGTTTTTTTCAGTGGAAGGTTTCTGATTATTGATTCAATCTCTTTCTCATTATTTATCTGTTCAATTTTTCTATTACTTCATGACTCAGTCTTGATAAATTGTATGTTTCTACAAATTTGTCTGTTTCTTCTAAACTATCTAATTTGTGTGCATATAATTGTTCATAGTAGTCTCTTATCCTTTTTATTTCTGTGGTATCTGTTTTAATATTCCTCTTTCCTATAATTTTATTAATTTGAATCATCTCTTTTTGTCTTAGTCTAGCTAAAGGTTTGTCAATTTAGTTTCTCTTTTTAAAAAAATAACTCTTAGTTTAGTCTATCTTTTCTATTGTTTTTCTAGTCTATTTCACTTATCTCTGCTCTAATTTTTATTATTAAATTAACTTCAGTTAACTTTGGGATTAATTAGCTCTTCTTTTTCTAGTTCCTTAAAGTGTAAGGTTAGGTTGTTTGATATCTCTTTTTTTTTTTTTTTCCTTAGCGTAGGCTTTTATCCCTCTAAACTTTCCCGTAAGAACTGCTTTTTCAGCATCCCAAAAGTTTTAGAAGGTTGCGTTTTCATTTTCACTTATCTCAAGATATTTTCAAATTACCCTTTTGATTTCTTCTTTGACCCATTGATTGTTTAGAAGTTTGTTGTTTAATTTCCATGTATTTGTGAATTTTCTAGCTTTCCTCTTGTTAATTGGTTTCCAGTTTTATACCATTGTGATCAAAAATGACACTTGATATGATTTCAGTCGTACATTTGTTAAGACTATTTTTGTTACTTAACATATGATCTATCCTGGAGAATGTTCTATGTGCTCCTGAGACGATTGTACATTCTACTGCTGTTGGATGGAATGTTCTACATATGTCTGTTAGGTCCATTTTGTCTAAAGTATAGTTCAAGTCCATTATTTCCTTATTGATTTTCTGTCTGGCTAATCTATCCTTTGTTGAAAGCAGTGTATCAACCTCCGCTACTTTGATTGCTTCTTTCTACCTTCAGATCTGTTAAAAATTGTTTAATATATTGCAGTGCTCTGATACGGGATGCATATATATTTACAATTGTTATATCCTCTTGATAAAATTACTCCATCATTATATAATAACATTATTTATGTCTTGTTATAGCTTCAACTTAAAGTCTATTTTGTCTGATATAAGTAGAGCTACCCCTCCTCTCTTTTGGTCTCCAACTGCACAGAATATCTTTTTCTGTCTCTCCTATGAGTGTTCCTAAAGCTTAAGTGAGTCCTTGTAGGCAGCATATATTTGGGTCTTGTTTTTATCCATTCAGCCACTCTGTGTCTTTTAATTAGAGATTTTTAAACCATTTACCCTTAGAGTATTTACTGATAGCTAAAGATTTACTATGGCCACTTTGTTCATTGCTTTATGATTATTTTGTGGTTGCCTTCTTACTCTCTTGCTATCTTTTGATAATTTTTTATAATGGTATTCTTTGATTTTTTTTCTCTTTATCACTTGTGTATCTATTGTAGGTTTTTGCTTTGTGATTCCCATCAGCCTTTCATAATACATCTTATAAGGGTCTATTTTAAGCTGATAAGAACTTAATTTCTACCTTCTTACTTGACCTCCCCCCACATTTTACATTGTTGATGTAACAATCTACATATTTTTATATTGTGTATCCATTAACAAAATATTGAAGCTATATAGTTGTTTTTATAACTTTTGTCTTCTAAGCTAACTAGAGTTCAAAGTGATTTATGCACCAGCATTTCAGTACTAGAGTGTTTTGAATTTTACTATATATTCACCTTTACCAGAGAATTCTATTTTGAATTCTTTGTCAGGTAACTCATTGATCTTCATTTCTTTGGGGTCAGTTACTGGAAAATCATTGTTCCTTTGATGGTGTCATGTATGATTGCTTTTTCACATTTCTGATGGCTTTGCTTTGATGTCTGAGCATTTGAGGGAGCAGTCATTTCTTCCAGCCTTTTTGGAGAAAGACTTTCATCTGTGGTTGGCTGTGAGGTCACTGGCTGGGTGGGGTGTAGTGTCTCCAGTTCCTGGAAGGGCAAGGTGGCGGTAGTCTCCACGCAGCTCTGCCAGCTGAAAGCCGCATCCACAGAGACTGTGGGGGTCTTCTGTGGTCAAGGGTACAATGGTCCCATGAGTGGCAGGGTACTCAGAGGCAACAGCTGCTAGACTTCTGTTTTCCCCTTTTTGCCTATGGGAAGAAGTTTTAGCTGAGGGGATTCCTCTTGGTGCCAGTTATGGGGTGCTGACGCTCAGAGCAGAAGCTGATCTGGGGTCCTGGGATCAGGTACAATTAGAACTACTGTAGCACCTGGGTTCTGGGTATGTTTGTTGTGATGGTGGTGCAGGTATCTGAGATGTGGGCATGTGCAGATCTCTTGTGGAACCTTGGTCTGGGTCTCTGGGGATTGCCACAGTGACTCAGGCTGAGGGTGAGGGGGGAACAGTGGAATGGTCCCTGGGTTAAGAGGGTGTAGCGGTGGCTTCAGCTCAGAAGGTGGGGTGCAGCAGTAGCCTGCCTTGGGGATGGTGGCCCCTGGGGGCGGTCACAGAACAGCAGTAGCTCAAGTTTGGCAGGTCAGAGCCCCAGCTTGGAGCCCAGCGGGTGGGACGCAGAGCAGCAACAGTGGAGCCCTGGTGATAGTGGGTAGAACCATGACATACAGCCTTGGGGATGGGGCAGAGCTGCAGCAGAGCAGCCTGGTGATGGCAGGTCAAAGCCCCAACTTAGGACCAGGGAATGGGTTGTAAAGCAGCTGCAACTTGGCCTCGGTAATGGCAGGTAAGTGACGTAACTCGGGGCCTGGGGAAACGGGGGTGGGGTGCAAAGCAGCAACAGCTTTGGTCCTGTAGATGGTGAGGTGCTTTGGTGACATGATCTAGGAGAGCCAGGCACAGCAGTCAGTGTGGTCTCACCGCAGAGACAGCCCCAGCCCCAGGGAGGAGACACAAGGGCAGGGACTTTAGGCAGCTCCATCGTCTGGGTTCAATATTTGTGAAGAATTGGGAGACCCTGAGCAGCAAAGTCTGCATAAGTCATTGGTAGTAAGGATTGGTGAAGGTCTCCTGCTCTCCTTTTCCCTTTGGCATGAACTCCCCCCAAGGGAGGGTGTCTCTATTGGCCCCAAGCTCCTCTACGCTGGGGGATGGGGTGGTGCAGGTGAAATGCTTCCTACACTCTTCTCTGTAGCCATCCTTGGATTTTGAGCTTCATAGTTTTTTGCTACTTCTTTGCTGTAGTCCACAGCTTTCCCAGAGATATTTTCTTCAGTTCGTGGTTATTTATTTACTACTTTTGTTGTTTTTGTGGGGAGAACAAGTGTTGAGACCTCCTAGCCCTCTCTTTGCTGACATCACCCTCGTGCAAATTTACTTTTGTTCTGAAGTCTTTCGCTTAACGTAATGTTTTTGAGATAGATTCATGTCCTTGGGTATGAGTAATTTGTTCCTTTTTACTGTTAAATACATTTCATTATGGAGATATACCATATTTTTAAAAATTCATTCTACCACTGAAGGGTATTTGTTTTAATTTTTTCAATTTGGGGATATTATGAATCAAACTCTTTTTTCTATTACACATATTGTATATGTCTTTTCATGGAGTTATGCACTTCATTTGTCTTACGAATATGCATAAAAGTAGAATCGGTGAGGCATAAGGAAGAAGTTCATTTAGTTTTTAGTAGATTCTGCCAAATAAATTTTCAAAGTTTTTCTATCATTTTACAGTCCTACCAGCAATATATGACCATTCTAAGTTGTGTCACTGCTAGATATTGTCCCTTTCTAGTTTAAGTCGTTTGTTTAGATGTGTAGTGGTGTCTTGTAGTTTTAATTTGCGTTGCCATGGTGAGTATTGTTGTTTCATGGTTTGTGACCACTTAGATAACTTGTGGTATATCTTTTTCCCATTTTACTTTTTATTTTGATCTATAGGTTATTGATTTGAAGAATTTTTAGGACTTCTTTATATAATCAGGGTATGACTCATTTATTGTATGTATGTATTGAGAGAGATTTGCATTTTCAATCTTTTAAAACTGTCTGCTATTTAGCAGAAGTGATTAAGTTTAATAAAATTCAACTTATCTATCTTGATTTTATGTCTAGTGACTTCTGTGCCCTAAACATTTAAGAAATGTTTGCTTATTCCAGGTTATGAAGATATTATCTCATGTTTTCTTCTAAAAGCTTTATAATTTAACATGTCACACTTAAAGCTACGATCCATTTCAAATTAGATTTTGTATAAATCATGGGGGGAGGTCAAGGTTCATGTTTCTCTACAGTTTCCAGTTGGCTCAGTATCATGTTTGGAAAGGCTATCCTATGCCCTGTGAATTGCAGTGGTGTTTTTGTCATAATCATATAACTATATAGAAGTGGGTCTTTACGTGCAATGAATGGATCCTATAACAGAAAACAGGCATGAGTGGAAAAACTGGTGATTCTTCAGTAAAGTCTGGGGCTTAGTTAACAGTAATGTTTCAATTTTGGCTTCTTGGTTTTGCCACATATATCATGGTGATGTAAGATGTTAACATTAGGGAACCCTGGGTGAGGGTATATGGACACTTTCTGTATTATCTTTGCAAATGTTCTCTATATTTGAAAGTATTCCAAAATAAGTAGCTTGTTTTTCAGAAGTCAAGTCAGCATGGACTCTATTTTGCTTATTTGGTGTATTTTCCTACCATTTGCATTGATAGCACAGTGCCTTAATTGCCGTGGCTATATAGCAATCCTTGTATAGCAATCAAGGTGGTGGAAGTAAACTTAGCCAGTTCTGGGATTAAGCTGGCCTGTCAGATTCTGCTTTTTCACTTTTAGGAGTCATGAGTCTCCAAGTAAGTAGTTCCAGTTAGAGAGAGTATATGTAGCTATGACACAGAGAGGTGACATGGAAAGGAAGAGAAAGAGACTCAGCTAACCCAGAATCTCTGCGGAGCCCTGCCTTCAATATTATCCCCTACGTCAGCTGACTTGGGAGTGAGCCATCTTGGACCTCCAGGTTACTGAGGCTACTGCTGGTATCATTGGGAACAGGACACTCCAGCTGAGCCCAGTGAACATATGGAATTGTAAAAGCCACTGAACTTTGGGTTTGTTTATTATGCCACAAGAGCTAAACAAGAGTAAAGCTCTAACAAAGGCCTAGGCAAAAGGTAGGGTAGTTGATCATTGAAGTTAAGAAGGAAGGTTCAAGTGGCCAGGGAGGAGGGAAGTGTAAATGTGTAGACTAAAAGGAAAGCACGTGACCTTCGATAGTGCTCTGAGGGACACAGTGCTCTGAGGGACACAGTGCTCTGAGGGACACAGTGCCTGGCTCTTCCAGGAGGCGAGAGGAGGGAAGAAGAAGAACGAGCAACCACCTCTACTTCTCTACGTGCTGCAATTCAGGGAGCAGACTTCTCCTCCTACCTTAAACAATAAATATGACGAAACATAACAAAAATTCTTCTCAAATATGGGACAATAAATAGTGCAGGACTGATTATTTTTTTCCTTTTCTAAAATATTTATTTATTTATTTGGCTGCACAGGGTCTTAGTTGCGGCATGCGGGATCTAGTTCCCTGACCAGGGATGGAACACAGGCCCCCTGCATTGGGAGTGCAGAGTCTTAACCGCTGGACCACCGGGGAAGTCCCAGGACTGATTCTTAGGCAAAGGGAAACAAACATGGTGAACCCTGTGACTGTACCAGATATCTATCCAGAAGCAATTTCTGAATCATGGTGCAGGGAAGAGGAACCGAAGCAGAGCCAATAGTCTTGCTTAGCTGAGGAAACAGATCAAAGTTCCGGAAGACTGCTGCACGCAGAATTTGGAGGGCAGAACACTGACAATGAGGGCACCATGAGAAGAGAGCTCCATAAATCAAAATAGGGGTCCCATTCACCCTTTAGCTGCAAACCTATCCACACTTACATGGGGTAAAAACTCATGAAAAAGATGGGAGGCCAGGAATCTTAAAAGTCCATAGTTCCTGGTTTTCAACAGGATTGGGAAATGTTTGAATTCTAGCCACTGTGGAGACCACTTTGGACAACATTGAAATTTTAATCAGTAAAGCCCCAAGACAAGTCAATTCTTACCAATAAGGCTAATTTAGTCCTGAATAAAGGCTGCTGTAAATCTTCCCTGCAAAAGCTTAACAGTAAGCCTCCAAAAGAAAAACCTGATTTGCAATTAACTTATTGCCTACCAAAACAAACTTCAAAGCTCTGAAAGAAAGGAAACAAAATCCGAACAACCAAAATTCTATAAAGGAAGAAAACAAGTTCTAACACTCAAAAATATAAGAGTCAAAATATCATACATTCAATTAAAAATAGTAAGCATATATGGACATAGAAAAAAGTGATCCATTACTGCATTTAGTCAATAAAATCAGCCAGAAATAATAGAGATGATAGAATTTGTAGAGTAGGATGCTAAGGTATATGTTTTAAATGTGCTCAGTATGTTTAAGGATTAAAGGAAATTAGGACAAGAGTAGAGGGAGAAAAGAAACACATGGAAAAAAAGAACTGAAGGAAATTTCTGGAGATGAAAAATGTAGTATTTAAAATGAAAAATTCAGTTGATAGAATTATAAGTAGATTAGTCATTGAAGAAGAAAATATTCAGTGAAGTTGAATACACAGTAAAATAAATGAGCTAATAGTGGAGATAAAACGGACTGTAAGAAAATATAAAATTAATAAGGAAAAAAAGAAGGGCATAAAAAAGATGAAGAGAACAGAAGAGAGAAATGGAACATAATTGGAATAGGGTTGATTTACCCTAATCATGTTAAAATTTTTATTAAACAAATAATCTAACTATTCTAACAAAGCAGTGGTTTTAAATACAAAGATACCAATATTTTTTAAAGAAAGTAATAATTTTAAAGTGATATAATCATCTAAAATAACAGTAATAAAGCAGCAGTGGCTGTGTTAATTTCAGAACAGGTAGACTTTATGACAAAGGACATTACCAAGGATGAAGAAAACATTTCAAAATTATAAAGAATTCAACTTATCCATGGGACTTCCCTGGTGGTGGAGTGGTTAAGAATCCACCTGCCAATGCAGGGGACACAGGTTCGATCCCTGGTCCGGGAAGATCCCACATGCCACAGAGCAACTAAGCCCGTGCACCACAACTACTGAGCCTGCACTCTAGAGCCCATGAGCCGCAACTACTGAGCCCATGCACCACAACTGCTGAGCCTGGGTGCTGCAACTACTAAAGCCCACGCACGTAGAGCCCGTGCTCTGCAACAAGAGAAGCCTCCATAACGAGAAGCCCGCACACAGAAATGAAGAGTAGGCCCCGCTCACCACAGCTAGAGAGAAAAGAGCTTCAAAATACATGAAGTAAAACTGACAGAACTGAAAGCCAAAAATAGACAAGTCTATAATAAGAGTAAGAGTTTTCAACACTCAGAGCTTAGTAATTAATAAAACAAGTAGGTAGAAATCTCTAAGGATGGGGGAATTTATACAAAGATTATCAACCAATCTGGTCTAGTAAATTTGGTAGAGTACTCCATACAACAGCTTAAAAAATAGGCATTCTGTAATGCACATAGAAATTTACCAAGATAGGCCTTATGCTCATCCATGAAACAAGTCTCAATACATTCATAAGAATAGAGGTAATTCAGAATGTGTTTTCTGACCACATTGGGATTAAACTGGCAATTAATAACAGAAAGAATGAGACACTGCCAAATATTGGTGAAATTATAATGTACATTTTAATGTAACTTATAGATAATAGAAGAAATCACAAGAAAAAGTAGAAAATATTTTCACCTAAATGGGGATGGCAACAAAACATAAGAAAACTTGTGTGATACTAATGAAGTGAAATTTGAGGGAAATTTATGGCTTTAAACATTGTTATTAAAAAAGAGGATTTATCTAAAATTAAATAAGAGAAAGAGGAGAGAAAAAGGACAAGGAGCAGGAGGAGGAAAAGAAAAGTGAGTTAAATCCAAAGTAATTAGAAGGGAAGCAGTGGTAAACATAATAAAGATTAAAATCAGAAAATGGCAAAATAAAATATGAAAAACAATAAAAAAAACAATGAAACTAAATGCATATTATATGGAAAGGTTTAAAAAATGGGGGGAAAAGTCTAGTTACCAAGGAATAACAAAAAGACAAAGACGTAAATTCCTAATACCAGGAAGGACAGGGCCCATTACTACAGATTTTACAGACATTAAAATGATACCGAGGGACAGTATAAGCAACTTTATGCCAGGTTATTGAATATCTTAGCTGGAATAGACAAACTTGTTGATAAACACAGCTTACCAAAATTGACTCAAAAAGCAATAGAGTACCTGTCTCTCAATAAAATCAAGTAATTTTTAATTTATAATAATTTGCCACAGCAATGATTTTAGGTCCGGATTAATTCATTGCTAGTTTTGACCAAGCATTTAATGAAAACTAATATCAATTCTACAAACTCATGCAGAAAATACAGGAAGAGGAAACACAAATCATTTTATAAAGCCCGCATTACTCTAGTATCACAACCAGACAATGACATCGACAAGAAAGAGATACACAGTCCAATATCTTTTATGATCATAAATGCAAAAATCTTTTTCATTAATATTAGCAAATCAAATTTAGTAATATATTGGAATAACATACCTGACCAAGTGGGATCTGTCCCACTTGATTTCAACATTTGAAAACCATTCAATGAACTTTATTAACAGAATAAAACAAAGGAGATATATGATTGTCTCAATAAATGCAGAAGAAAACACTTGACGAAATTCAACCTCCATTAACAATAGTCTCAGCAAATCAAAAAATTCAACTTTTCATGTTGAAAATAGACATCTTTAAATTTCAAAGCTAAAATTATACTTAAGAATAAAAGCATGGGTCTTCCCTGGTGGCTCAGTGGTTAAGAATCCACCCGCCAATGCAGGAGACACGGGTTCGAGCCCTGGTCCAGAAGATCCCACATACCGCGGAGCAACTAAGTCCATGCGCCACAACTACTGAGCCTGCGCTCTAGAGCCTACAAGCCACAACTACTGAGCCTGCTCACCTAGAACACGTGCTCCGCAACAAGAGAAGCCACCGCAACAAGAAGCCTGTGCATCGCAACGAAGAGTAGCCCACGCTCGCTGCAACTAGAGAAAAGCCCACGTGCAGCAATGAAGACCCAATGTAGCCCTAAATAAATAAATAAATAAATAAATTTATTTAAAAAAGAAGAAGAAAAGAATGAACACTCCACCCATGAGACTGGGAAAAATCAAAGATGTTCCTCTCACCACTTACACCAAACATTGTACTGGAGGTCTTGAAAAGTGCACTAAGGAAAGAAAAAAAGGAAAGCATACACTTTAGAAAAAAACTAAATTTTTAAATTAATAGACAATATGATCATGTATGCAGAAAATTCGTGGAAATCTACAAATAACTACAAGAATGACACAAGTTATTTGACACAGGTCAATATGTAAAATTAATTGTATTTCTACGCACTAGCAATGAAAATTGGTACTCAATATTTAAAAAAAAATTATTTAGAACAGTGTAAAACATGAAACAATTAGGGATACTTTTAAAAAATATGTGCAAGAATGGAAATAAAACAGTGCAAAATGAAGCAGAGAGAAAATAAAAGAGATCTACATAAACGGAGAAGTAAGTATACCATGTGGATAGATCAGAAGATTCAGTATTATTAAGATTTCAATTATCCCACACACTGTTGGTGGAAATGTAAATTGATACAATGACTTTGGAAATGCATTTGGCAGTTTTTTAAAAAGTTAAACAACACTTATAAATATTTATCTCCTTAGACATGTTTGTCAAAGAGAAATGAAAACTTGACCACACCGATACTGGTATACAAATGTTTATAGAAGCGTCATTCAGAATGGTCAAAAATAGGAGTCAGTTTATCCATTGAAAGGTAAATGGATAAATACACTCCAGAGTATATATAGTCATACATAGAATACTACTCAGCAATAAGAATGAACCAACAACTGATATATGAAGCATGAATAAACCTCAAAAATAGCAAGATGAGTACATACTGTGTACTACAATTTAAATTAAATATTGGGAAGGATAGATTGCAGAGCAGTTGGTGCTGGTATCTGGTTTGGTAAATGGTATACCAGCAATAAGCACATGGGAACATATTGTGGTGATGGGCATATTCTGTATCTTTCTAATGGTGATAACTACATGAATGTACACACACAGGTATTTGTGAAAACTCATCAAAATGTGCACATAAAGTGGATGCATTTCATAGTATGTAAATTATATTTCAAAAATTTAATGAAAAATAAAGTGTACAACACATAGCCAGGAATACAGGATTTGGGTGAGGAAAGTAGTGGAACAAATATTTGGAATTACATATAAGTTCGGATAATGGAGGGAGTTGAATTCCATTTTAAAATTTGGGGATTTTATTCTGCCTTTCAGGCTGTTGTAATATCAAATTCTCACAGTTTACTGTCAGACACTCAACTTTTTGAATTGTTTTACTATTGTGTCTCATAACTTGACATGTAAGAGCCCAATTTAAAAATACAGGTATGGACTAACAGATTTTACAAGGATGGATAAACTTGGCCTGATAATTGAGGCTGGTTGGCTGAGGAATTGGCCCCTGTTTGGAAGTCTGCTCATGAAACTATTAGGACAAACTTGGTGAGCATAGCATAAATAAAATAGACCTCAGTATTCTGAATGGGGTATTTCCATGGTGAAGTGATAAATCCTCTTCTACATTTAGAAATATACACTTGTACTATGCCCTTTATTTTAGGCTATAAGGGACAAGCAAGGAACTCTCCTTTTTCATGTATGATGATCATCCTCCATCTTAATAAATTCTAAAGAATGACTTGATTTTACAGTTTGCAAAGCATTTTCGTGTAAAAAATTTATATTAGTTTTATTAATTGCATTGGTAATAGACAGTATACTAGCTTTATTTATATTAGCTTTATATTGCTTCTATTTTAGAGGTAAGGAAACTATGATTCCAAAAGTGAAGGAGAAGAAGACACAAATAGAACTGACATTTATTGAACATTTATTATGTGTCAGCATTATGATGTAGAACCTAACCTCTGTGTGCTGTCTGCACTAATCCATACAACACTCTTGAGAGATCAGAAGTATATCACTGTTAATACATACAGAGACTCAGAACCAAATGTCCAGGCTAGTGAAAAAAAATAGTAAAGAACAGAAACAATGTTTTAATCCAGATGTCTGGCTTCAAATATCTGTATGTTTCACTAATCAAAACTGCCTTACGTGAGTTCCTAAAGAAAATATAAGTTGAATCCTGCACTTTCTATTCCAAGTTTAGTTTTCTTCACTGTGCGTCTGCTGGTCAAAGTACATATTCCCCCACTTACAACTCATTTCAAATTAACTTTATAATATAACAAGTTTTAATTAATTCTTGTGTGTAGAATAATTTTATCAATTTTATATAACTGAAACTATTCAAATTAATATATAATTTTATCAGGAATATGATCCAAACCAAACTCCAATAATGGTCATTTAAAAAATGTTTAATTTAGCATCTATTCTTTCCTGTAATTTGCAGATTTTTGTAGATTGCATTTGCAGAAACATTTTCTGACACAATTATCCCAGGGAAGCCCGGTTTGTTTTTTGGGGTTTTTTTTGATATTGAGCTGCATGAGCTGTTTGTATATTTTGGAGATTAATCCCTTGTCAGTTGCTTTGTTTGCAAATATTTTCTCCCATTCTGAGCATTGTCTTTTCATCTCATTTATGGTTCTCTTGATGTGCAAAAGCTTTTAAGTTTAATTAGGTCCCATTTGTTTATTTTTGTTTTTATTTTCATAACTCAAGGAGGTGAAATCTAGAAAAATGGTACTGATGCACCAGTTTTCAGGGCAAGAATAGAGACACAGACGTAGAAAATGGACGTGTGGACATGGGGTGGGGAAGGGGGGTGGGATGAATTGGGAGATTAGAATTGACATATATACACTACCATGTGTAAAACAGCTAGCTAGTGGGATCCTGCTGTACAGCACAGGGAGCTCAGCTGGGTGCTCTGTGGTGACCTAGATGGGTAGAATGGGGGGGGGGGGAGGGAGGTCGAAGAGAGGGGATATATGTATACATATAGTTGATTCATTTCGTTGTACAGCTGAAACTAACACAACATTGTAAAGCAACTATATCCCAATTTAAAAAAAAAAAAAAGAATAAAGCTGCAGAGTGGGACTTCAACCACTAAAGCATTTCCTCTAAATAGAGTTGAAAACACAGGATCTTTCACCAGACTTTGAACTTCTTGGTTTTTAAAACAATGGTCTAGGCTAATTAAGTAATGTTTAGGAATGTAGTTACCTAAGATTTTATTTGCTCTCATTTCAGTAACAGCTGACAGCACCTTGCTCTCTATAACTAAGAGTAGAAAACAGTTTTGGACACTGTAGACCTAATACTTTTGAAATAATTTCTAATGAGTTGATGAATTGCATAAGTTTTAAAATACTGTTCTCTTTCTCTTTGGTTTTATAATTCATGAGGTTTCAGAGAGAAAAAAAATCACACATATTGGGGCTTCCCTGGTGGCGCAGTGGTTGGGAGTCCGCCTGCCGATGCGGGGGACACGGGTTCGTGCCCTGGTCCGGGAGGATCCCACATGCCCCGGAGCTGCTGGGCCCGTGGGCCCGTGGGCCATGGCCGCTGGGCCTGCGCATCCGGACCCTGTGCCCCGCAGCGGGAGAGGCCACAGCGGTGAGAGGCCCGGGTACTGCAAAAAAAAAAAAAAAACAAAACAAAAAAAAACCCCACACATCTTCAGCCTTTTAAACAGCTGAAAAACATCAGTAATTTATCTAAAAGTTACCCAGATGTAGGCAAAACTTGTAACATTTCCTAGAGTTTTGTTTGTGTATGCTTGACCTGGAGTTTGTGATCTTACAAATTAAATTCATGCTGATGTTAATGGACCCAAATATATTTGTCTAGAGAGTATTACTACTTTAGGCAATTTTGCCTGAAGAGGACCGTGCTTCACCAATGGAAGAAATCTCTAAGGGTAACCTTTTGGAGACTGCAGTGATTCTGGTGGAAAAAAAAAAAAAAGCCCATGGTCTATGTTTTGGTTGCTCAGGTGGCGACATTTTTTTTCTTTTTTGTTGTCTTACTTAATAGTTGAGATTACTAAATAAATAGGAAGAGATCCAATTTGAAAAGACCTTGGAATGATCCAATGGCACATAAGAAAAAAGAAAAAAATGCCAGGTATAAAAGGCTGGGGAGGAAGAAGTCTTGGAAAATGAAAATAGTGACAAAGGTTTCCATAAATAGAAAATAACTATCAATAGTGATATGTATACTCGTATAAAATTTACTTCAGATCAGAAATTTTTTTGAAGACACATGAATGCAATGTAAAGAAATACGAATATTATTCTGTATCTGTATTATATATTATATTATTCTGTATCTGTATTATTCTGTAGCTGATATATACAGAATTATTTAATGGGTGTTGAGAAATATACTCTTCTGAAAGTCACACTTTTTTGTTATTGTTATTGCTGAAGGATTTCACTGCCAAAATGAACATTAAAGGGGAGTAAATTCAGTAAAAGTGAGAAGAACAACACATTAACTTGTCTTAAAAATAGTTCTGCGTGTGGGAGAGAAGATGGTTGCTCTAAACTTCATTAAGCCAATTGTTAAGAAGACATCTGGAAGCTGATATACTAGGGGAGGCCAGGCAATAAACGTGCATTGCTATTTTATGTTAAAATGCAGCCGTTTAAGTTGGATTTGCTTGAACAAAACGCATTTTTTTAGTACTTGCCAATTGCGTTGCCTCCCTGGGTCCTTGCTGGTGTGGCAGGAGGACAAGAGATAATTTTTTTTTTTGTATTCCATATATTATGCTCTAGACCCAAACCAACATTGTGGTGAGTCTTTGGCAATATCATTAAAGCAAAAATGAAAGTTCATAAAATGTCTTTGGATATATACTTTTACATCAACTTTATCACTGAATATAAGACTTCATTTTTCCATGCATAAATAATGAATTGATGTTAAAGAATTATTAGATATGAAGTTCCAAGAAAGAAACGTTAGTATACTCATAACTTGGCTCCAGTGGCTTTTAAATTTTTTGAAGGCAGCTGCTGTGTCTTACTCACCTTTAAATTAACAGGGCCTAATCCTGCATTGACTGAAAAAATTGCATAAAATGGTTCAGGAGCCTTCTGATATTTTACAGAAACAATTCTTTAAATCCACCACTATCTCCCTCTTTCCATACCATTTGCACAACCATTTAGTATCTGTTCTATATATTTCTGCACAAGTATAGCCTGTGCGTAATGGTGACTTCCCTGCAAAAAGCATCATGTATTTGTCTTCCCAAGGATTCTGAATATGCATGGATCCTCAAAGCCACCACCAATTCTTGCCTAACTCTGGTTAACAGTCTGTTTTTATTAGTTTGTCATCTTTCCATGTGTCTACCCTTGCCTTCATCAAAGCACATTTTTAAAAGGGCTGAGATTTTTTTTCTATTTCAAAGCAGCTGTTTCAAAATATATACAAATGAGTTTCTTTAAAAATGTATTACCAAGGATTATGCTCAGCATAAATCTCCCTGACCCTGACTCCTGAGTCCCACTTCGATTACTGAGCACTTTCACTTTCTATTTTATACATCCCTCTACTGTTTGAAGTTTCACAAGCGTGTATTGCTTTTTCTATTCAGGGAAAACAATAAAGATATTAAAATTTTGAGTAGGCTTCTAAGGGGATATATCAAGCAAGTATATCCTCAAAAGAGTTTTCCAAATAGTAAATTTAATTTATGTGAGCTATTGAGAGAACTGTAAGAAATTTAATTAAGTTTTTCTAATGCAGAATAGAGATGATATAAGAAGAAATATTTTCCCAACCCCATCTCCTATATAATTAGGAATACCATGAAAGATAGAGGTGTTTATCCTCTGGAATAAATGTAACACTAAACAATTCTTATTTATTCAGCATGGAAATGTATTAATTCAAATAAATTACAGCAATCAAAGACTTCAGGTATAAAAGAGAAAATACTTGAAGGATGTCATTTAAAATATAGTTTATAGACCTTAGAATTTGATTGTAATTTTCAAAGGCCCTGAGTCAGATAAACAAATAGGACCAAAACATGACTCCTGATTTTATGTCATATTTCTATTCCAATCCTCATCTGTGTCATCACCCTGTTTTCGAGACATTTCTCACGCCTACCACATTAAGTTCCCCAGTTCAGAAGATAAGGGTGGAAATGAGAGGAAAATCATGGATATATTCAATCATGTATGGCACTATTACTTTGACTCGCTTTTCATTTCTTTATACTCACTGAGCCCTCCAGAAATGCTTGCATATCTCTTTTATAATTTTCTCCCACTGTTGTACATTTCTGCTGTTTCCAAGTAGCTCTATACCACTTGTATATGAGATCTTTAAGAATATTTTTGTAACTTCCTTCCTAGAGGAGTGAGTGTCACCTGATAGAGGATAAATGTATTTGTTATAAGTAGTATTTTTAAAATTTATTTATTTTTAATTTATTTAATTTTGGCTGTGTTAGGTCTTCATTGCTGTGTGTGGTCTTTCTCTGGTTGTGGTGAGTGGGAACTAATCTTCATTGTGGTGCATGGGCTTCTCATTGTGGTGGCTTCCCTTGTTGCAGAGCACATGCTCTAGGTGCTCGGGCTTCAGTAATTGTGGCACGCGGGCTCAGTAGTTGCGGCTCATGGGCTCTAGAGCGCAGGCTCAGTAGTTGTGGTGCATGGGCTTAGTTGCTCTGCAGCATGTGGGATCTTCCCGGATCAGGGATTGAACCCGTGTCCCCTGCATTGGCAGGTGGATTCTTAACCACTGTGCCACCAGGGAAGTTCCCAGTGTTATTTTAATGAGTCTTCAACATGGAAATTTAGGCAACAGTAAGGCTGTCAGAAAAACAAAATGCCATTTAAGAAATGTTAATCTAGGACATAATGCTATAAATGGAATGAATGAAGTCTAAGAGCATGTTTCCAATGCTTTTCTATTTATTATTCTGTTTATTTGGGAGTACTCAAAAAAGCTTTTTGATGGTTATCAAGTAAAGATGTACAGTTGTAGTAGCCAGCTTTGATGATGACCCCAGTGATGCTCACCCCCAGATGTGTATCCCTGTTGTCTTCCCCTCCTGCATTGAATAGGGATGACTTGTGAAACACGTAGCAGATTGGGGAAATTATTGCAGCTTCTGCTTTTCTCCCTTGGATCATTTTCTCTGGGTGAAACCAGCTGCCATGTCCTGAGAATACTCTAACAGCCTTTTGGAGAGATCTCTGTGGCTAGGAATAGATTCCTCCTGCCAGCAGCCAGCACCAACTGGCCAGGCATGTGAGCACTCCCCTGAGAAATGATCCTCCAGCCACAATTAAACCTGCAGATGACAGCAGCCCTGGCCAACATCTTGACAACAACTTTATGAGAGGTCCTAAGCCAGAACCAGCCAGATAAGCCACTGACAAATCCTTATCCACAGATGTGATAAAATAAATATTTATTGGGTTTCCCTGGTAGCGCAGTGGTTGGGAGTCCGCCTGCCGATGCAGGGCGCACGGGTTCGTGCCCCGGTCTGGGAGGATCCCGCGTGCCGCAAAGTGGCTGGGCCCATGAGCCATGGCCGCTGAGCCTGTGCGTGCATCCGGAGCCTGTGCTCCGCAACGGGAGAGGCCCTAGTACCGCAAAAAAAAAAAAAAAAAAAAAAAAATTATGGCTTTAGGCTGCTAAGCCTGGGGGTAATTTGTTATGCAGCAAAAGCTAACTAATATAAGCCTATTTACTAAAGAAATTACTATAACTTTCTTTTATTCCATCACATTATAGATAGAAAATATATTTAAAATCAGAAAAAAAATTCTGACAGAATCTAACTACTTTATATGAGGTTATAACCATGAGAACATTCTACGACAGACATATTTAAATATATCTTGCTCTTGATCTTTTTTATTTTTAACAATGCCAGCAGTCAACATAATAAGTCTTGTTAGTGCAGAGTTACAGAAACTTCATCTTAGAAATAGTTTTACAGCTGTTGATTTAAAAGACCATGAATATTTAATCCAAATGGTGTTAAATTAAAATGTATCTTAATTCAACTATTCCCAACTTAACATAATTTAACTTTAATAAGATGTCCTCAAAATTAAAAAAAATATGAACCATGAATATATGCATATAATTTATTGGAAAGCAAAGTGATTCCTATTGCTAGCTTTTGACCTGCTATGCTTAATCTATTTTTTTAAATCCTTTTGTAAATGATGATTAAGATGCACAGCATTCAAAGGTAAGAATCTCAATTAAATTGTTCTAAAAAAAAGTCTAAATTGTTCCAGATTAGAATGATAGACTGACACTGGAGTTCATTTCTCCCTCAGACTTTATATTGGAAAAGAGAGATAACAATTACTCATCCATCCTCCTAGTAATTGTACTCTATAGTTCTTCTTACTGATTTATTCAAATAAGCTGCTGTAGTTTTTCCTTCCAATATACACCTCACAGGCAGTATCTATTCCATACTCTTCCCCCTAAATTTAATATATCTCTCATAAGAGAAGTATATTTTATGCATTTTTTGAATAAGTGTATTTTTAAGAATTTTGAGGCCCAGTATTTATGAGGTAGATAGAGGTGGTAAGTGGAGTGAAATGTTGATCTCATCAAAAAGAAACAAACAATGAAACCCGACCCAGGTATCAAATCTATTTCTCTTGGTCAGGATTATCAGGTCTCAAATGGAAGCTAATCTCTCATCCATACTAATATTAACTGCTTTTGTTTCTTAGGTTGTTTGGGAACGGCTAAATATATTTCATGGGAATTCATCGTTTTTAAGTCTCCCTGATTACTTGCCAGTAGAGGGAAGGGAAGATATTAGCATTGTTTTCCTCATCTAACTCCCTTAATATTGAAAAACAATCTGAGCCTTCTCGGTGAAAAGCTTTACTGAATATATTCAATTCTCCTGCAGTAAAACTGAAAGCATTTTTTGTATTCAATTATTTCTAGTTATTTTCCCTGTATTTTCAATGCTGTTTTTTTAACCACACTAAGGAGTAAATCAAATAGACTTGGTTTTGCTACTTACCAGCTATCTTGAATATATTTCTCAATCATTTATGTTATTTTTCCTATGGTGGTTGTATTTCTTAATCACTCTGAGCCTTAGTGTCCTCATCTACAAAATGGGAATGATAATACCTAACATTATGTCTAAGAAATGTGAACTGTGATGATTTTACCTTGAGAAAAGGGAAAGTGAAACCACACAGGAACTATTTTGGTTTAGAATGTATTACTCTGAGTAAGTGAAGTGTAGATAATTTTGAGCTGGACAATATCATCAGGAATTGGTAACAGCAATTTCTTCTTTGTAGAAACATTTATTCTCCCTGAATAAAAGAGAGCAGTTTAGCATTGGTAATCATATCCCTAATTCTCTGAGCAAGTCTTAGGAGACATTGGCTGCTCCCTTGGGGAGATGCAGACAGCTGGTCTTTGATGGGCAGGCATTCGGTTGGTGGTACAGGATACACTTGGAAGGCGGAGGCCTGGTAACCAGGCGTGCCTATAATGCAGATTTGACTTGTTCACAAAACACTGAAGTTCTGGGGACGCTCCCTTTAAAATAACAGTGGAAGAGAGGTCCTAGTACCAACAAACCATAGTTTAACACAGGTCCCTGAAATCTGCTGCGATCTCAGATTTTGCAAGGGAAAATATTCATAGTCTATGAGCATTCTCCTTGCATCCCAGGACAGGACAATGGCAGAGATGGGGGAGGTTGGTTCTTTTATTGTCCATTGATCCTTATCAGTTCTTTTTCCCTTGCCTGATCCTGAGTGCTCAATGCCAGGACCCACATATGCAGTTTCCCTACCTAGCTCAGAAGCACACAGAGCACCAAAATGCACAAGGCTGTGGTGATGATTAAGTAAAATATCAATGAACATTTACAAAATACCCAGCCCCATACCTGGTCCAAGGTCATCATCCAGCAAATCGTATATATTCCCTTGCTCAATCCTTTGCATTCATTTATTCAACAAAACTTACTGTCAATGAGATTTCTTAATTAAACATTTTCTCTTGTTGTCTTAAAATGTTAATTTAGGAAGAATTTTCATCTAAGCATGTTGAAGTTGTAGATGATGAGAATTGAGTTCAGATTTGAGATCATTGCAATTTTTAACACTAAAAAGGTATCTGCTTCTCAGTTTTAGGCAAAATGGCTCTTTGGTTTGTTTACTTTCCCTTTTTTTTGGTATTTCTTGCTACATGTCAGTGGCCCTTGAGTGTGATATGTGGTCACTGAGCAGCAAAGAGCCAAAAGGAGGAAGAAGCCAGATGTGAGGAAGAGGTACTGACTGGGTAGTGGGAAGGGGGCAATCCTGGTAGAGTATCCAAGGCACTTTCAGTGCTATTTCCAGAGTAGTTTTTCCCAGGACATCTAATGAAGTGGAAAGTTATGACATCTTTTTTAAATTGAAGTATAGTTGGTTTACAATGTTGTGTTAGTTTCTGTTATACAGCAAAGTGATTTTTATATATATATATATATATATTCTTTTTCAGATTCTTTTCTGTTACAGGTTATTACTAATATTGAATATAGTTCCCTGTGCTATACAGTAGGATCTTGTTGTTTATTTTATATAAAGTAGTGTGTATCTGTTAATCCCAGGCTCCTAATTTATCCCGCCCCTTCTGCTTTCCCTTTGGTAACCATAAGTTTTTCTTTGTCTGTGGGTCTATTTCTATTTTGTAAATAAGTTCATTTGTATGATTCTTTTTTAGGGTCCACATATAAGTGATATCATATGATATTTTCTTTCTCTGTCTGACTTCACTTAGTATGATCATCTCTAGCTCCATCCATGTTGCTGTAAATGGCATTACTTCATTCTTTTTTATGGCTGAGTACTATTCCATTGTGTATATGTACCACATCTTCTTTATCCATTCTTCTGTCAATGGACCCTTAGGTTGCTTCCATGTCTTGGCTATTGTAAATAGTGCTGCTATGAACATTGGGTGCATGTATCTTTTCAAATTAGAGTTTTCTCTGGATATATGCCCAGGAGTGGGATTGCTGGATCATATGTTAACTCTATTTTTACTTTTTAAAGAAACCTCCATACTGTTCTTCATAGTGTCTGCAATTTACATTCCCACCACCAGGGTAGCAGGGTTCCCTTTTCTCCACACCCTCTCCAGCATTTATTATTTGTAGACATTTTGATGCTGGCCATTCTGACTGGTGTGAGGTGATACCTCATTGTAGTTTTGATTTGCATTTCTCTAATAATTAGTGATGTTGAGCATCTTTTCATGTGCCTGTTGCCCATCTGTATGTCTTCTTTAGAGAAATGTCTATTTAGACCCTCTGCCCATTGTTTGATTGGGTTATTTACTTTTTGTTTGTTTGTTTATTTTTATTAAGCTGTATGAGCAGTTTGTATATATTGGAAATTAAGCCCTTGTCTGTCACATCATTTGCAAATATTTTCTCCCATTCCATAGGTTGTCTTTTCGTTTTGTTTATGGTTTTCTTTGCTGTTCAAAAGCTTTGAAGTTTAATTAGGTCCAGTTTGTTTATTTTTGCTTTTATTTCCATTACTCTAGGAATTGGATCAAAAAAAGTATTGTTGCAGTCTATGTCAAAGAATATTCTGCCTATGTTTTCCTCTCGGAGTCTTATAGTATCTGGTCTTACATTTAGGTCTTTAATCCATTTTGAGTTTATTTTTATATATGGTGTTAGAGAATGTTCTAATTTAATTCTTTCACATGTAGCTATCCAGTTTTCCCAGTACCACTTATTGAAGAGACACTCTTTTCTCCATTGTATATTCTTGCCTCCGTCATCTAAGATTAATTGACTGTAGGTGTGTGGGTTTATTTCTTGGCTCTCTATTCTTTTCCACTGATCCATAGGTCTGTTTTTGTGCCAATACCACACTATTTTGATTCCTGTAGCTTTGTAGCATTGTCTAAAGTCTGGGAAGATTATACCTCCAGCTTTGTTTTTTTCCTCAGGGTTGATTTGGCAATTCTGGGTCTTCTGTGGTTCCATGTAAATTTTAGGATTATTTGTCCTAGTTCTTTGAAACATGTATGGGTAATTTTAGAGGGATCACATTAAATCCATAGATAGCCTTGGGTAGAGTTATGACATCTTATGGTAATCCAGCTGGGAATTAAAACTTTGGGAGCAGAGGCATGAAGAACATCATGACCACAGATACATATTTAGGTACTGAAGTATTTATGATCAGGGTTAGGTGTAAGGCCTAGAAGCAGGGGATAAAAGCTGTATAGAGAGAGTGATGTAGGGTTCATATGGATAAGTTATACATTTGTTCACCTTCTGTGGATAAGTATATGAGACTGACCCACACATTCACTATCACCTTCCTAGCACAACTGCATTAATTACATTATTACATAATATTATTCCCTTTGCTTTGGGCAGAATTAATATTAAAACCAGTTGTGTGAATAATACTTTGGTGTGTTTTGGAGCTGATATTCACTTGGGTCCTTGAGTTACTTTTATTTTTTTAATTATTTATTTTTGGCTGCATTGGGTCTTCGTTGCTGTGCGTGGGCTTTCTCTAGTTGCGGCGAGTGGGGGCTACTCTTCGTTGCGGTGCACAGGCTTCTCATTGCGGTGGCTTCTCTTGTTGCAGAGCATGGGCTCTAGGTGCACCGGCTTCAGTAGTTGTAGTACACGGGCTCAGTAGTTGTGACTCGCCGGCTCTAGAGCACAGGCTCAGTAGTTGTGGTGCATGGGCTTAGCTGCTCCGTGGCATGTGGGACCTTCCTGGACCAGGGCTTGAACCCATGTCCCCTGCACTGGTGGGCAGATTCTTAACCAGTGCATCACCAAGGAAATCCTTCGAGTTACTTTTTAAAATGTCTTTGTGAGAAATTTGTGAATTCTTACTTTCAGGAGAAAATACCTCAGAGATTAAGTTCCCTTTTAAGAAACAGATAATGAAATATAGCTAAACAAATGTTTTTGTTTTTACTAAAATATTTCTTCTCAACTGTAGTAAGGGATTAAAATCAAATGGAATTCCAATAGCTTCTATTTTGTTTTACCTTAAATATCCTAAGGGGTGAGTTGGACATAAGAACAACTAAATATAGTATCATAAAGGCTTAAATACAAAAATGTTCATTTGAACAAAATCTTCATTTTCTATAGATTTTCTCATGGAAGCACCCTAGAAAGTCTTGTTCAGAGATTCAGACAGTTGAGGTTAACTCTACAACCTACTGTACTCACTTTTGCATTTATCAAAGAGCATAGTATGATCTAAATTTATTTTGATATTTTTGGTATTTGAAAGCCTATTAATAATATTTATCAAGACAATGGAATGTGCATTTATATGTTCTCTTGAATCTGCAGTGGAAAAAATCCAACACAGTATTCGGCAAGAATATTGAATTATGAATACTAATAGATTCTGGGTTTTTATAAGACTCTACATCCATTTATTTGATAAATAAAAATAATGGGTGAGACTCTGTGCTAGGTCAGAAAGATTCAGTGTATTCCAGGCTTCATGAATCATGGAATCTAAGAAGCAGGACAGACTTTAAACAAATTAACTATGTAGGGACAAATGAAAGCATTTATCAGAAAAATATTGAAATATAATCCGAAGGGCCAGAGAAATATCTTTGAGGAAGTGATTTTAGATGAGTCCTAAGGGATGAGAAGAAAGTTATACTTGTGAGAGTGTGAAAGGAAAGATCAAGGTCTAAAAAAGTCACCATCTTTCAATGTTTAGTGGAGAGAGGAGCATGATGAGGGAACTGAAGGTTAGGCGAGGCCATAAAGATAAGAAAGAGGGGAAAAAAAGAAAGGAATTAAAGAAACAAAGCTGGAATTACAAGTGATAAAAAAGTCAAAGGAGTGTAAGATGAAGGAGGCCTTGGTCAAAACTGCAGACTTGTACAGAGAGAGAAGAACTAAGATGAATACTGATAGAAGACCACTCCATTTAGTGGGCTAGACATCATTTGAAATCTTACCAGTGAGTGAAAGGTAAGGGGAAAATAAAGGGATGAAGACAAACATATACCACTCTTAAAAAGTTTAGCTATGAGAAGATTAAAAAATCAGAAATTGAAAGAAAATAAGGGTAGTTGGAATTTTTTGTTTTGTTTCACTTTGTATTATCTGAGAATGCAGTGCTATTGTGATCATTGCTTATAACACAATGGGAGCTGCAATAAAGAAAATAATTTGAACATGTTTGTAAAAGTGAAAATGTGTTAAAAGGGAGTCTTCTTTCTAATTAATGATTTAACTATATACAAAAATACTTACAATATGAAACCTGTGCAGAATTATGAGATGAGTGTGATTACATCTCAGCATTTTAATGTCACATAAAATCAAGAATATTTCAACAGCACTTAAATCTTCAAAGCTAAATCCATTTTTCAAATTGATTTTAATGGCTCATAACACAATGCCTGATTATTTTCTCTGCTTTCACCCAGTATATGTAAGGATATTAAATAAAATCAAGTAGAAACTATCTTTAAGAAAGGAAGCTTTGTCTGGCCTATAACTGTGTCAGATTAGATGGGTTAACAACCACTGTTTTAGCTTAAATATAAACTCTGGATTTGGGTATTGAAAAAGGATAACCCTTTGGACTAGTCTAACAGACTAGAACTTTTTACACTGCTGGCTTAACAAATGGGTCAACTAAAAAACAAGTACAGTTTGAAAACATACTCAGTCTTTTAGATGAAAAGTATGCCAAGATTGTTCATGTCGATAACTGATACCATTAAATTAAGACTTGTCTGAAGTTAATCAGGGAATGCATTTTATCACTGTGAGCTACAATTGCCAAATTTCTCAAAGTTCAATATTATTTGTGTTAGATTAAATGATTATCTTAATGATATTAATTATTAAGTACTTACCATTTAAGCATTTAGTAACCACTGTCTTATCAATTGAGATGATATTCATGGTGGCACTGGATTAGTTCACTAGATATGTTATTTTCCATGATCATGATTCTATTACAACTCTGTTTTCAAAATCAGATATTGTAGCAATAAAAAAAAAAACCGGTAGAGCTTCCCTGGTGGCGCAGTGGTTGAGAGTCCGCCTGCCGGTGCAGGGGACGCGGGTTTGTGCCCCGGTTCGGGAAGATCCCACATGCTGCGGAGCGACTGGGCCCGTGAGCCATGGCCGCTGAGCCTGCGCGTCCGGAACCTGTGCTCCGCAATGGGAGAGGCCACAAAAATGGGAGGCCCGCGTACCGCAAAAACAAACAAAAAAACTGGTAGAGCTTATGATTTCTACTAGTATTAAAAATATTTGAGTCAATCCAAATAGGAATTCTAAGAATAATAAAGGTGAAAATTAAAAGCTGATAATAAAAGTGAATAATTTAATCAATGATATTAGAAAGAGTGAGGCACCAAGGTTAATAAAAATAAAATAAAATTTCTACTTAATTTTTTAAATTTCAAAATAAAGTCCAGTTGGATGAAAACTTTTAAGATAAAAATAAGAATGATTTTAGCCCCAGTATGTAAAGAGCTGAAAAGCTGCTATTTTCATCCTTACAACAAGAACGTTGGACAAAATGAAAACTGACAACTTTCTACTCATCAGATGACTGAAGTCACAGGGCAGACTGACACCCCAGGCACATCCACAGAAAGAAACCCAGATCTGACTACCTGGAGCAGAATCCTTTGAAGTCATAACCTGAGAGGAGCAAATAAAGGGTAACTTTGATTAATTGCAGAGATTCAGTGTGGACTTGAGTGTGAGTTAGAAACTCCTTGGTCTCGTAGGGGAGCCCTCACATAGTTTTCACTTTGAAGGTCTGAGAACATCCCCTCCTAGCCTTGACAAGGGGAGGGGGAGGGAAATCAATGTGAAAGAAGCCCAGCGCTCTCTCTACCCAACTCCCAAGAGTATGGGCTGTGGTAGAGGAAGGAGTAAAAGTACTTTACCTGAGCTCAATTCTGAAACCATATCTCAGCTGGGAGAAGGAAATTCCTCTTTTCTCCAGCCCCTTGAGCTTTCCTGTCTTACCTGAGTGGGGGGAAGAGGAAACACATTTCAACAGGGGTAGGGCTTCAAGAAAATAGACTGGAAGTGTACCCAGGAAAATCAGCAAGAAGAAAAAGCTGTATGAATGGAAGAGGGGGAAAAAAATCACTTTTGAAGTCTACGGTGCAGAGACGCAGGCACACTAAATGGCTGAGACTTTTTCAGAAGACTATATAGAATGTTCCTCCTCCTCCCCTAATTGACCACCACACCAACTGGGATCCAGGATAATAATAATGAATTACAGTTGAAAAAACAGCAAGCTGTAGACTCTCTGAGGAAGAATACTTAGATAAGCCCAAAATCAAGAGGAGAGACAATAACAAAAGCTCTAGAGAGATCTGAAGCCTCAGACACTCATAGCTACAGCAAACATTAAACATAGGCTAACTCCTAGTAAGATTAACATAATACTCAGACTAAAGGAATTTCTGTTACCTAATACAACATGTCTGGCTTTCAAAAAGCAAAATTACAAGCTTTGAGAAAAGGCAATAAAATACACACCATGAGGAGATAAAGCAAGTGTCAGATTCAGACTCAGATATGACACAGATTTTGGAATTATCAAACAGGAAATTTAAAATAACCATGAATAACATGTTAATAGATCTATTGAAAAGAAAGACAACATATAAGGACAAATGGGTAATGTAAGGAGACACAGCAATTCTAAGAAAGAATCAAAAGGATACATTAGAAATAAAAATAAAGACAGTAACAGAAATGAATACCTTTGACTGGCTCATTAGTAGATTCAACATGGCCAAAGAAAGAATCAGTAAACTTGAACACAGATCAATAGAAACTTCTCAAGCTGAAATGTAAGACGATAAAAATAAAAACAATAACAACAACAACAAAAACCCAAAACATAATAGCACATTGAACAACTGTGGGATAATGTTAAATGATATATCTGTAATTGGAATATCAAAGTAGAAGAAATAGTGAACAGAACAGAAAACATATTTGAAGTCACAATGGCAGAGAACTTTCTAAAATTAATTACAGACACCGAATCACAGATTCAAGAACCTCAGAGAACACCACGCAGGATAAATACTGACAAAGACACACCAAATCATATCACATTCAAACTACAGTAAACCAAAGAAAAAGACAAAATCTTAAATGACATTAAGGGATGGGGGAGTGTCTTACATATAGAGGAACAAATATAATAAGTAGGCTTCTTATTGAAAACAATGCAAGACAGAAGACAGAGAAGCAGAACCATAAAAAGAATGAAAAACATTTAAAAATAATATACTGTCAAATTAGGATTATTTTTTATTGGAGTATAGTTGATTAACAATGTTGTGTTCATTTCAGGTGTACAGCAAAGTGATTCAATTATACATATACAAGTATCTATTCTTTTTCAAATTCTTTTCCCACTTAGGTTATTACAGAATATTGAGCAGAGTTCCCTATGTTATACAGTAGGTTCTTGTTAGCAGCCTAAATGTTCATCGACAGATGAATGGACAAATTAGGATTCTATACCAACAAGTATATTTAAAAATGAAAGTGAAATAATGACATATTAAGACATACAAATCTGACATAAATTATCACAAGAAGACCCACATTTTAAATATTAAACAAGCCCATCAGACAGAAAGAAAATGATAACACTTGAAAATCTATATCTGGGTAAAGAAAGGAAGAAGACTGGAAATGACTTGCATTTGGGGAAATTGTTATTTGTTTGCATTATAAAAACTACAAAGCAAATTACAAAGATTATGAGTTATCTCATATGGGTTATGTCACATTTTTTAATTAATAACTTCCAGATAGAGCCCACATTATAACGATTTCTGTTGCCTATTTTTTCTGGTATATCAAACATTCTTTTCTGGGTTTTGTTGTTATTGTTTTTCATTTGTCATAATTCTTTGTGTAAACTGCATTTTAACTAAAAAAATGTTGTAGCAACTCTGTCCTCCCACACCCAAAATTTGTTGTAGTTTTTCATTATCTCTTTTATTTTTTTAGTGACTAACTAGATTATTTAATTTAAATCTCTTCTGCCCTCTACAGAGTTAAGTCTCTAATGTTCTTTAAGAGGCATAGCCTCGGTTATGCCCAAAGTTGACTGGGAGTGACAGCAGTTTTGGCTTGTTTCTCTTTGACTTTCTTTCCTTAACCACATCCAGCTCTTACATTCCATTAATTGCTAATCTCTGTAGTCATGAACAATGTCCTGAAGCATAAATAACTCAAAACACTATACCCATCAATACCAGACTCCTTTGAAAGGATATTTTCCTTAGGTTAATGTTTGAGATGTGTTTCAACCCCAATCAGGCTCTTCTGTGCTGTCTTTTTAGCAGGTTCTCACAGGCAAACTAACCAGCCTATAGTTTAGCTTATATGCACAATGACTCTACTAATCTTCTGCTTTTTGTCTTTTACTACAAGCTCCACTGTTTTTATTTATTTATTTATTTATTTTTTAACATCTTTATTGGGGTATAATTGCTTTACAATGGTGTGTTAGTTTCTGCTTTATAACAAAGTGAATCAATCATACATAAACATATGTTCCCATATGTCTTCCCTCTTGCATCTCCCTCCCTCCCACCCTCCCTATCCCACCCCTCCAGGCTGTCACAAAGCACCGAGCCAATATCCCTGTGCCATGCGGCTGCTTCCCACTAGCTATCTACCTTACTATGTTTGTTAGTGTGTATATGTCCATGACTCTCTCTCGCCCTGTCACAGCTCACCCTTCCCCCTCCCCATAACCTCAAGTCCGTTCTCTAGGAGGTCTGCGTCTTTATTCCTGCCTTACCCCTAGGTTCTTCATGACATTTTTTTTTCTTAAATTCCATATATATGTGTTAGCATACGGTATTTGTCTTTTTCTTTCTGACTTACTTCACTCTGTATGACAGACTCTAGGTCTATCCACCTCATTACAAATAGCTCAATTTTGTTTCTTTTTATGGCTGAGTAATATTCCATTGTATATATGTGCCACATCTTCTTTATCCATTCATCCGATGATGGGCACTTAGGTTGTTTCCATCTCCGGGCTATTGTAAATAGAACTGCAATGAACATTTTGGTACATGACTCTTTTTGAATTTTGGTTTTCTCAGGGTATATGCCCAGTAGTGGGATTGCTGGGTTATATGGTTCTATTTGTAGTTTTTGTAGTTTTTTAAGGAACCTCCATACTGTTCTCCATAGTGGCTGAACCAATTCACATTCCCACCAGCAGTGCAAGAGTGTTCCCTTTTCTCCACACCCTCTCCAGCATTTATTGTTTCTAGATTTTTTGATGATGGCCATTCTGACTGGTGTGAGATGATATCTCATTGTAGTTTTGATTTGCATTTCTCTAATGATTAATGATGTTGAGCATTCTTTCATGTGTTTGTTGGCAGTCTGTATATCTTCTTTGGAGAAATGTCTATTTAGGTCTTCTGCCCATTTTTGGATTGGGTTGTTTGTTTTTTTGTTATTGAGCTGCATGAGCTGCTTGTAAATTTTGGAGATTAATCCTTTGTCGGTTGCTTCATTTGCAAATATTTTCTCCCATTCTGAGGGTTGTCTTTTGGTCTTGTTTATGGTTTCCTTTGCTGTGCAAAAGCTTTGAAGTTTCATTAGGTCCCATTTGTTTATTTTTGTTTTTATTTCCATTACTCTAGGAGGTGAGTCCAAGCTCCACTGTTTTTAAGAGGAATCGGAAGCTTTAAGTTCTCCATACTCTATTGCAAATAAAGACAGTCTGTTGGGGTAAAGAAACTATCTATTTTACGCCCTGCTTTTGCTTCCACCCAAAATTTCTGAGCCTTGAATCTGGAGTTGGGCTTGGGGATATTGTGCACTTCTCACTGGATGGCATCATTGCTTTGGTAGTGCAGTGCTCAGTGGACAGGAAGCAGTAGTCTCAGATCTTCTACGCTTGTCTCTCCTGAAATGGAACCATTGCTAAAGGAAGGGCTCCAGGATTCTCAGCTCCATGCCCAAGGTAGACTTTCTGACCCACAGGCGAGGGCTGGGTGAAAGAAGAGAGTTCACACTAATCAGCTACACTCACCCCAAACTTAGCCTCAGCAACACACCCTGAAGGCAGGATGAGAAATGCTGACATCCTGCCCATCCCAGTAAGATAGCCCTCCATCTGGGCATTGGCTGGACGGAGAGCCTTGTGGGGAGCCTTGTGTCCTTGGCTATACCAGTATGAACTGGGATTTTCATCTAGCTGAACTGGAAAGGGAAGGGAGGAAGCAGATCTCAGTTCAAATACCACAAACTCTCATTATTCTTGCCAAATGTTAGTGAAATCTCTTGAGTAAACAGTTTCCTCATTTGCCGAATAGGCAGACCTCAGAGATGTGGAGGGTTTGGTTCCAGACCACCACAATGAAGAGAATATGGCAATAAAGTGAGTCACACAAAGTTTTTGGTTTCCTAGTGCATGATCTATGTTATGCTTACACTATACTGCAGCCTAATAAGTATGTAATAGCATTATGTCTAAAAAGACAGTATACTTGTATAACTGATTCACTTTGTTATAAAGCAGAAACTAACACACCATTGTAAAGCAATTATAGTCCAATAAAGATGTAAAAAAAAAAAACAGTATACATACCTTAATTTAAAAATACTTTATTACTAAAAAATGCTAACAATCATATGAGGCTTTAGCAAGTCGTAGTAGTAGCATCAAAGATCACTGATCACAGATCACCATGACAGATAAAATAATTACGAAAACGTTTGGAATATTGCAAGAATTACCAAAATGTGGCGTAGAGACAAGAAGTAAGCAACGCCTTTGGAAAAATGGCACTGATAGACTTACTGGATGCAGGGTTTCCATAAACCTTCAATTTGTAAAAATTGCAGTATATGTGAAGCACAATAAAACACGGTATGCCAGTATACCCATGGGACCATTTCCGGAGACTACTGATTTTTTATATATACATATATATGTGTAAAATTTTCCCCAGTATCACTGAGGAATGGATCCACAGAACATCTTACACTGTCATGCTAGAAAATACTGCAAAGAAATTGTTAAAGCATCTAGTGTCCAATTCAAATAGAAAATACAAAATCAAGTACTTGGGTTTTAATTTGATCCAAAGAATTATAATATAGAATTAACTAGGAAGAAGATAAAATGAGGAGGCAGAGTGATTACTTTTGTATATTAAATTTTTTTTAATTTGGAACTCATCCAGTACCTTCATTTATTTTAAAGGCAGCAAACAGGCAGATAACGAATTAAAAAAGGTCTAGACCACCTGTAATAGATGTTACAAAATCCATTCACATACTTAGAATAAAGTCATTCAGGTCTTCATTCAGAATCAATTTACTTTAATACATACAGAATTCTAACAATCTTAGTTATCTGGTTTTGAAACCCAAAGCTGACTAAAAGCAGCTACTACGAAGATGAATAAATTCTACTGCTGCAAAATGTAATAGCACAACAGAATAGACCTATTTAGTATAGGAGAAATAATCTTCAATAATATAATAATTTATGTTAGTAATGGTCATTTTTAAAAATTAATTTATTTATTTTTGGCTGCATTGGGTCTTTGTTGCTGTGCGCAGGCTTTCTGTAGCTGTGGCGAGCAGGGAGACTGTTCGTTGCGGTGCGCGGGCTTCTCATTGCAGTGGCTTCTCTTTTTGCGGAGCACGGGCTCTAGGTGCATGGGCTTCAGTAGTTGTGGCTTGTGGGTGCTAGATCACAGGCTCAGTAATTGTGGCACACAGGCTTAGTTGCTCGTGGCATGTGTGATATTCCCAGACCGGGGCTCGAACCCATGTCCCCTGCATTGGCAGGTGGTTTCTTTACCACTGCGCCACCAGGGAAGTCCTCTCTTTGCTCTTCTTAGAACACACTTTGACATGTTCCTACCTCAGAGGTTTTGCATCCCTCTTCCCTCTGCTTCAACTTCTCTTCCCCAGATATCTCCAGAACTCCTTTCTTTACCTCTGCAGCATCTTTGCCTGACTGTGAACTTCACAATTAATCTTCCCCAATCTCTGTATTAACTTGTACACCTCCTCACCATTTCCTATTCACTGTCCCTGCATACTCTCCACAGCCCCTGTTGCCATCAGACATATTTAATATCTAACCCTCTTGTGTACGATATAACGTCTATGACAGCAGGAGTCTTTTTTGTTGTTTGTTTTGTTCATTGCTAAGCCTCAGTTGGTAGAAAAGTGTTTGACACAATGTACCCTCTTAGTAAGTATTTTTGAATCAGTAGCTATGACTGGAACACCGGTGTGCTCAAGCTCTTAAATTTAGTTGGAAAAGGAATCAATAAAGATCATTAAGAGCAAAGAGAGAGGAGAAAGCAAGTCATATAAGTCATGGGTAGGAAGAGTCTCATGAAGGTTTGGGTAGGTGAAGATTTTAAAATGTGGAAAGTAGTCAGGATTTTGAGGTCAGGTCATGCACTTTGAAATTAGGAGCTTGATGATGAGACAGACTCTTTCCACAGAAGCATGGGTCTGTAAGTGACATTGCACTGATGTTTTGTTTTGTTTTTTAAATATCTATTATTTATTTATTCTGCTGCGTCAGGTCTTCGTTGCCGCACGCAGGCTCTTCACTGTGGTGCACGGGCTTCTCTCTAGTTGTGGCATGCGGGTTTTTCTCTTCTCTAGTTGTGGAGAGGGCTCCAGAGCATGTGGGCTCTGTAGTTTGCGGCATGCAAGCTCTCTAGTTGAGGTGTGTGAGCTCAGTAGTTGTGGCGCGTGGGCTTAGCTGCCCCACAGCATATGGGATCTTAGTTCTCCGACCAGGGATCGAACCCGCGTACCCTGCATTAGAAGGTGAATTCTTTACCACTGGACCACAGGGGAAGTCCCTGAACCCATGTTAAATGTGATTTGGAGTAGATGAAGTCAAGCAGCAGCATTTGACCATTGTGTTACAAAGCCTGATAAAGCAAGAAGAGATAGAGATTGAAAATGACTCTATGTGGATTTAGGCATGAAAATAGGTTATTTTAAGATGTGGGAGACTTGAAAAGAAGTCTGAAAAGAAGGAAGGCAGTAGAGATGGACCATGGCTGAAGATAATAAGATAAAGTGTTCTGCTTCATGGATCCACCATTCTAACTGGAGAGGAAAAACCAGAAATTTCCGTAAAGAACAGAGTATAATCAATACTATCAGAGGAGTAAAGGAGTTCAGCCAGAGCAGATAAAGTTAAAAAGGTTTCAACAAGGTTCTGACATATGAGACATCGCTTGGAAAATACAACAATCCCTTCATAGTATGTATACATTTATACAGTTATAGTTTTCATCTAAGAATAAAGTTTGGGGGGAAAAAAAACCTTATGCTTCTGAGTTTTGTAGACCCAACACAAGAAGCAGAACTAAGCTGCTGTAAAAAATCATTAAGGTGCAAGGAAAAGCAAACTTTATAGAAGCAAACTGTAAACCTGTGATCCTGATGGTTTTAACAAGTTCCAGAGTAGACATGCTATACAGAAGGAACTTCCACAGCAACACAAAACAAAACAAACTGAGCCAGGGAAAGGGTATTTTGATGCAGTGTTACAATAAAATATTTTACCTAAAAATAATTCATTGTGTCATAGTAGGGAAATAAATTTGCCTGCAGAAATGACAGATTTTGGAGATAGAGTCCTAATTCAACTATTGAGATTGATTTCATTTTTTTGGAGAGTGGTATTGGGTCTTGAAATTTCTTAGTATTTGTTTGTATATAAAATTGTCTACTTTATTTGAAGGATATTATAAAAATGATAAATAAAATTAAACTTGAATAACACTTGCTCTGCAAATAATAGGCAAAAAGATATTGCTTCTTCAGTTTTAGAGACATCAGTGCATTGACATTTGAAGGCTTTCAAAGAGTGACAGAGCAGTGGCCCTTGTCAAAATCAATCTAATCCTTAAGGAAGTATCTATATGGCTCCCATATTTTGTTGTCCTTAACATGTCACATTGAGAAATTTAATGGTTAAGAATTATGTTTGATAATATATAATTTTAGAAGGCTTTTGAGTGAGTATAATACTGTATTTTTATGGATAAAGACAACACAGGTGAAGGAGTAGTTATTTGGAGTGCTCTTATGGGAATGATATTCAACTTGTCAAATCAGTATTGTCAACTTGAGAGTACTTAATAAAAACAAGGAAGGGGAAATACAGGGAAAATGATCTCTGTCAAGAGGAAAAAATGTTATTTTGCAATGTTCTAATACATTAATCAAATAGATTTCATGTTTGCTTTTCATTTCCCAGTGGTATGCTAGTTTAAGATAATTAGTGCTATGTAAAATATATTATTTAAGTAATTGAAGGTTGGTTGTGGGAAAATTTTTTATCTATTTCTATTACATTCTGGATTTTATATTAACACAGTGAAACATGGTTTCCACGAATATAAAATTCTAATAAGGATTTTTTATGGTGATGTCAGGTATAAAGTAAAGATCAGTTGTTTTTTTTAGTTACACTTCCTTGGCAATATATTTTTTTCATTGTTTAACTGAATGAAAATTATATAATACAAATTATCCTCTCTTCTAATGCTTAAGAGAAATGGAATGGGTTTATAGTAACAATCATTAAAAATGAGAATCATTTCAAATGTAAAATTTATCATTTTAAAAGAAATGATTTCAGAAAAATCTACACTCATTTTAGCAATAAACATGTACTTTAGGAACAGATTTCCTGCTATTTTATTTCAAGCAGAAATAATTCAATATCAACCTCTTTTTACAATGTTAAATTATTCAATATGTTCTTTGATTTGAGACTGGGAATTGAGCAGATCATTTAACATAAAAAAAATTGCATAAACTCAGAGCTCAGACATTGGAATCTCTTTGTTATTTTGAAACTTTTAACTGTCAGTGAATAAAAACAGTCCCAATATTCTCTGAGTCATTGAATCGGTCAATTCTATCAGTAATCACCTATTGTTTTATGGTAAGCACAGTGTTAGGCCCTATGGGTATACAACAAGGCTAACTTCTTGACCTCAGGAAGCTCACAGCCCAATGGCAAAGAGAGGAAGAAAGAAATTCACTTGGCACCATAACTATATGCAGCTAACAAAAGAAACTAAATCTGTTTACCTTTAACAGAAGTAGTGTTTATGAGAAGAGCACTGGAGAACCCAGAGATTAGGAGGGAAGCCTGAGGACCTTAACTTGTAAAACCCAAAGGAACCAAGGCATGGTGGCTCTGCTGATGGGGTTTTGGATGCTGTCGCGGGCACTGTCACCACTTGATAACTGCTTCACCACTGCTAGATTCTTGTTGAGTACACTGCTGGTGTTGGGAATTTCTCATCTTCCCCTGCAACTCTGTGTCACTCGCTCAAGATTCAAACTCGAAGTGGAACGCAGGTTTGACTGAACTTAAGTAATGTATCCCACGCCCCGTGTGTCAAAGAGAAGGGAGAAAATATTTTCCCCATGTGGTCCTGAGGTTGGATCCACAGCTGAAGTTCTTATCATAAGAGTCAAGAGGAGGCAGCATGGGCTGATGAAGCAGCTTGAAGGAAGCAAGGTGGCTAGTGCCATACTGAAGTAAGCCCAGCTCTCATTCATATAAATTTGACAATAAGAGGAGAAAAATGTAATTTTTCAGTATCTGATTCAGCCCTGTTCCCACCTGCTCATCCTTTATAACTACTATTCTTGATTTCTTCTGTATCTGTCTAGAATTTCTATCTTCAAAATCAAGTAAATATGAATATAGTCTTATTTCCTTCCCCCTTTACACATAAGAACATATTAAACCACTGTTCTACATCCTGCTTTTTTATTTAATTTATCGTGGAGCTCTTTCTCTATCAGTACATATTTTCCTCCCCTTTTTTTAAAGTTCCATGCATCATTTTGGATTAGCATAAGTTATTTATCTTTAAATTACATAGAATTTAAAATAAACTGGCTTAAATTATTTTAATTTAAATTATTATAATTTAAGATAAATCAATACATTATTGATGTCTAAGTTTGTCCTTCAACCTTTTGCCATCACAAACAATTTTTGCAATGAATATTCAGAAGTCATTTTGCAAGTGTGTGTATACATCTATATAGATATAGATATGATAAATTCCCATATGTGAAGTTTCCCGATTGAAAAATACATGTATTTGTTATTTTGAAAAAAATTTACAAACTTTCTTCCATTAGGATTGAAGTTTTGCTCCCACCAGCAGTATATGAGAGTGCCCATTTTATCCCAGCAACTTCACAAAAAAAAATGACTTTGAACTTTTGTACTGTTGCCCATCTAATGCAGTTTCAGATTTTTTCTTGCCACTTTTATTTGCATTCGTTTATCAAATTTTGCCAATTTTAAGTCTGGTGTTTTAGATTTTTGTGGTTGCTGTTTATTAATGTAGTCAAATGTATCCTCTCACTGTTTCTAAATGATGAGTAAGAAAGGCATTTTCCACCACACAATTGTAATGGGATCTCCCACATTGTCTTCCGAGGCTTTTACACTATTAGTTTTACATATAAATCTTCGATCCACTTGGTTATAATTTAGTGTAATGCATATGATGGAACTCCAAATCCATCCTTTTCATATGGATATTCAGTTACCCGTTTATTCAAGTCTATAATTTGCTAACTGTCTTGGGTCTCGCTTTTAATCTACACTCAATTACCATACCATTTTGATTTATTTCCAGGTTTTTAATCATATTACATTGGTCCATTTGCCTGTCTTTCTAAAAAATGAATTTCTTACCTACCAGGGTTATGATTTACTTCTTAAAATATAAAGGGAGGGCTTCTCTGATGGTGCAGTGGTTGAGAGTCCGCCTGCCGATGCAGGGGACACGGGTTCGTGCCCCGGTCCGGGAAGATCCCACGTGCCGCGGAGCGGCTGGGCCCATGAGCCATGGCCGCTGAGCCTGCGCGTCCGGAGCCTGTGCTCCGCAACGGGAGAGGCCACGACAGTGAGAGGCCCGCGTACCGCAAAAAAAAAAAAAAAAAAAATGTAAAGGGAGAACCTGATGCAAATTGTGGCACTGGATTTAACTTTAACTGCTGAAAAATAACTGGTGCTACGAAAGTGTGTGAAGGCTTGGGAAAAAGGTAGTCACAGTGAAAGTTGCTTTTTTGCCAAAAATCTCTCCCCTTCCAGTCTTTCCATAATTCTTGAAATTATCACACAATGTATTCTGTAGGGTTACACTGTGAATAGCTCCTTTTCAAATGCAAATATTAAACTGCTTAACATTTTATATATATATATATATATGTTTACATCTCTTTTGGAGTATAATTGCTTCACAGTGGTGTGTTAGTTTCTGCTTTATAACAAAGTGAATCAGTTATACACATACATATGTTCCCATATCTCTTCCCTCTTGCGTCTCCCTCCCTCCCACCCTCCCTATCCCACCCCTCTAGGCGGTCACAAAGCACCGAGCTGATCTCCCTGTGCTATGTAGCTACAGGTAAATCTTAGACACAGCAGTCAAAATCCAGGGTAAATTACATTATATCAGAGGCACTGGAAAATCTTCAAGGATGTCTTCCATTTAAAAGATTTTATACCTTTCTGTTCCCTGTACATTTATTTTCATAAAGGCATATTAGATTAATCCTGTAGGTAGCAATCTACTGAGTACTGTGTCAGGAGCGCAGTAAAACTTCAAAAATACGGTTCTAAAATGAAGAATATTTTATCCAGAGTAATGATTGATGTTTACTGCTATCAGGGAGAGTTTGAGGATTGTTATGTTAGTAACTTCCTTTTCTCATCCTTACATGTTAACAGATGCAACCTGAACTTCATTGCCAAAACTCGAAAAACATTCCCTAGAGCAGGGGCACAAACATAGGTCCATTTGATGGCAAAACATGAACTTCTTGATTGCAGCTCTTACAGGGACTTCTAAATGTGCTGGGATACAGGAGAAGCCTGCTTTATTTCGCCCTGTGTCTCAAGCCCAACAGATCTGAAAGACAAAGCCATCTGCTCATTGGTCATTTATTATGCCATGAACAGTATCTAAATCCTTAGAAGAACAACAAAGGGCATCCTTACTTAAAATAGATTTTTTTCTCTTTTTCCTCCCTACCATTTATTATATTTTGCCATAGTTTTCTGCACACTTTTTTATTGCGTTATAATTTATAAAACAAAACACAACTACATTTTACTTTTGAATAAAATATGTAATGTCATGAAATAAAATGCATTCATTTTAAGAGCACTTTTTAGTGACTTTTGACAAATATGTACATGTAATACACCTACCCCAACACACGCATATTCAAAACCAAGAAATACTTCCACTCCCAGTGTACCTGCATGCTCCTCTTTTCCCTTTGTAGTAGATTGTGCACTGCCCCTCCAGGTGCCTGAACCCAGGCAACCAGTAATCTGTTTGCCAGCAGAGATCAGCTTTGCTTTTCTAGAATCACATATTAATGAAAATCATGGTGTATGTACTCTTTTGTGTCTTGTTTTTTTCCTCTCAAAAAAATGTTTTTGAGATTCATCCATGTGGCTCAATGTCAGTTTTTAAATCTTCTCTGAGGTTGCCCATTTGAATAAAGCTGCTGTCTTATTAAATTGTAGACATTGCATATTTGGATACCAGTCCTTTGTCAGATATATGTATTGGAATATTTTCTCTAGTCTATAACATGCCTTTCACCAGAAATCAGAAGTTTTTATTTTTGATGAAGTCCAATTTATCCTTTCTTTGCCTTATATGCCCCAAATAACATAGCTCTGCCTATTTTATTTTATTATTATTTTTTTGTGGTACGCGGGCCTCTCACTGTTGTGGCCTCTCCCGTTGCGGAGCACAGGCTCCGGACGCCCAGGCTCAGCGGCCATGGCTCACGGGCCCAGCCGCTCCGCGGCATGTGGGATCTTCCCTGACCGGGGCATGAACCCGTGTCCCCTGCATCGGCAGGTGGACTCTCAACCACTGCACCACCAGGGAAGCCCAGCTCTGCCTATTTTAAATTAAAAAGCAAACTGTTTCTTGTTTTACAGGCATAGATTTTAGGTTTAATGATCCATTTTTAGTTCATTTTTCCGTATGGTATGAGGAAAAGAAAGTAGTTTGTTTTTTCCCTCCCAAATGATATCCACTTGTTCTGGCACCCTTCGTTGAAAAGGCTTTAATTTCCCCATGAAATTACCTTGGCACTTTTGTTAAAAATCAATTGCACGTGTATGTATGGTTTACTTTCTGAATCCTTTCTGACCCATTGATCTATTACCAAGTTGCCTTCATTACTGTAGCCTGTTAAGTACTGAAATAAGATGGTATAAATCCAGATGGTATAAATATGTTCTTCTTTTATAAAATTGTTTTGGCTATTCTAGGTCCTTTGTGTGCCCATATCCTTTTAAAAATCAACTTAACAAATTTCTACAAAACAAATCATGCTTTGATTGAGATTGCATTGAATCTATAGATCAATATAAGGACAACTGATATCCTAGCATTTTTCAGACCAGGAGCATGGTATATATCTGCATTAATTTATTTCTTTAATTTCTCTCAGCAACATTCTGTAATTTTCAGTATACAGATCTTGCACGTATTTTGTTAAATACCTCCTTAAAATTTCATGTTTTTGATAATGTTGGAAACTTGTTGTTATTGTTGATGTTGTTTTGAAATTGTTCATGGCAGGTATATAGGAATACAGTTGATTGTTGAGAACTAACCTTGGCTCTTCTTGTTAGTGGCCTAAGATCATCTCTGAAAATTGTTCGCTGTTCACTTAACCCAGAAAACCCCACAAAATCATGCGAATCAAGAGGTTCAGATCTTTGTGTTTACTTGTAGAACATGAGTGAAACTTTCCAGGCCATCAAGGGCATGCATACCCAAAAAGCCACTAAGTATCTGAAGGATGTCAGTTTATAGAAGCAATGTGTGCCATTTTGTCATTACAACAGTTGAACCAGTTGGTGTGCTTAGGCCAAGAAGTGGGGCTGGATACAGGCTCAGTGACCCAAAAAGAGTGCTGAATTTTTGCTGCACATACATAAAAGTGCAGAGAGTAATTCTGAACTTGAAAGTTTACATGTAGTTTCTCTGGTCATTAAGCACATCCGGATGAAAAAAGCACCTAAGATACAGAACTTACAGAGCTCATGGTTGGATTAAACTATACATGAGTTTCCCCTGTCACACTGAGTTGATCCTCAGCAAAAAAGAATAGATTGTTCCTAAACCAGAAGAGGAAGTTGCACAGAAGAAAAAGATATCCCAGAAGAAACTGAAGAAACAAAAACTTGTGACCCATGAATAAATTCAGCATAAAATAGTTACAAATAAAAGTAAACAACAACAAACTAACCTTGTATCTTACTACCTTACTAACTTATTATTCGTAGTAGTTTTTTATCGATTCCTTAGAATGATCTACATACTTGGTCGTGTCATCTACAAATAACACTTTTGCTTCTTCCTTTTCAATCAGTATGCATATTATTTATTTTTCTTGCTTGTTGGACTGGTAAGGATGCTAAAGAGGAGGGTTCAGAAGGAACATCCATGGCTTGCTCATATCTTAGGGGAAAGCTTTCAGAATTGCATCATTAAGAATATTGAGGACTTCCCTGGCTGTGCAGTGGTTAAGACTCCTTGCTTCCAACTGAAGGGGGCACGGGTTCAATCCCTGGCTGGGGAACTAAGATCCCACATGTCGTATGGCATGGCCCCCCCCAAAAAAAGAAGATTATTGAGAGTTTTCCTCATTGATGGGCATTGAATTTTGTCATTTTTTTTCACCTGTTAGTATATGCACGTGGCTTATCCCTTTCTTTGTCTTAATAAGGTGAATTACTCTGATTCACCTTTCCATGTTAAACCCAATTTGGTCATGCTGTATTACATCTTTATGTGTTGCTGCATTCTATATTCTAATATTTTGTTAAGGATCTTTACCCTTATGTTTAGCAAAGTATTATTATACACATTCTGGATTTTTTTTTCCCACAGACTTGTGATGTTTCACTTTGATTAGTTTTGGAAAATTGTATACACCATGAAACAAATACTAAAAAAAACTACAGGACATTTCAGTTACACCAGAAAGCTCTCTCCTGCCTCCTTACCCCGTGGGTAACCATTGTTCTGATTTCAATCACCATAACTTAGTTCTGCTTGTACTAGAACTTTATATAAATAGAATCATACTGAAGTCTTTTACTTCTCTTTTGTTACTCAGCCTGATGTTTTTGTGATTCATTCATGTTTTTTTTTCCATGCAGAAGTAGATTTTTTTCCCTTTATTGCTGAATGGTAGTTCATTTGGTGAATATACTACAATTATTTAAAAAATCTCCTTGTTGAAGGACAGTTGGCTTGATTCCAGATTTTGATGAGTATCAATAAGGGTCCGAGAAGATTCCCGTAGAGGATTTTGGGGGACATATGATTTTATTTTTCTTTCTTTCTTTCTTTTTCTTGGGTAAATACCTAGGAGTAGAATTGCTGGGTCATAAGACAGACATATATTTAAATTTAAAAAAACACAGAAGAGTGTTTCAAAGTGATTATACTATTTTTCTTTCCTGCCCACAATGTATGAACATTCAAGTTGCTCCACGAGGACGTCACCATTTTGTATTTTCAGCCGTTTTGATTTAAGTCCCTTTACTGGGTATAAGAGGGTATTTAAATATTGTTTTAATTTGCATTTCCGTGATAACTGATGAAGTTAGAAGTATTTCTGTGTGCTTATTGGTTATTCACTTACCTTTCTTTATAATTGCCTCTTTATGTTCTTAACCCATTTTAATTAGATTGTTTTTCTTTTAATAGTTTAGTATTTCTTCATGTTTTCTAGATACTGTGCTTTTACCTGGCTTTGGTCTACTGATTCATTTCCTTAATTGTACTTTTGATGAGCAAAACATTTTAATTCTGATAAAAATCCATTCTTTTCTCCATTTTAACTGTTAATTTTTATGTCTTATATTAAAAAATCTTTACTTATACCCAGTTTGCAAAAGTATCATCTTATGTTTTTCTTTAAAAAACTGTATAGTTCTACCTTTGTATTTATGCCCATGATCTATCTTGAATTAATTTTTGTATATGAAGCATAGTCATGGTAGAGGCTCTTTTGTTCATATGGATACCCAATATTACAAAATTATTTATTAAAAGGCTTCTCCTTTTTTTATCAAATTGAATTGATGCTTTGGTTGAAGATTAATTAACTGTATAGGTATGATTCTATTTCTGGACTCTTCATTCTGTTCCAGTGATTTATGTGGCTAGCTTTCAACCAATACTACACTATCTTGATTACTATAGCTTTATAGTAAGTCTTGAATTCAAATACTGAGAGTCCTTCAACTTTGTTTTCATTCTTAACCATTTTTCTTCTCTGGCCGTTCTAGATCCTTTGCATTTCAATATTAATTTGAGAAACAGCTTGCTAATATATTTTTTAAAGCCTGTGGGATTTTAATTGAGATTGTGTTGAATCTGTAGATCAGCTCCATGAACATTGTATATGTTTCTATTTACTTAAGTCTCCTTTAATTTTTTTCTCAGCAGTGTTTCATAGTGTTTAGGTCTCGCATACCTTTTGTTAAATTTACCCAGAGGTACGTGATGGGTTATATTTAAGTATTTTAAAATTCAATTAATTTTAAATTTGATTTCAAATTGTTTATGATTACTATAGAGAAATAATTTTGCATTGACCTTGCTAAATTAATTTATTAATAATGATAGGTTTTTATAAATTTTATAATGTGCCCTACATGCAATCACATTAGCTGAGAATAATGACAGCTTTTTACTTATTCCTTTATATACTTAATGTCATTTTTTTCTTGCTAGTATCTTCATGAACCACTACATTAGGCCCTCCAGATGTTATTTTTTTAACTTTTTTTTTTTTTTTTTTTTTGCGGTATGCGGGCCTCTCACTGCTGTGGCCTCTCCCGTTGCGGAGCACAGGCTCCGGACGCCCAGGCTCAGCGGCCATGGCTCACGGGCCCAGCCGCTCCGCGGCATGTGGGATCTTCCCGGACCGGGGCACGAACCCGTGTCTCCTGCATCGGCAGGCGGACTCTCAACCACTGCGCCACCAGGGAAGCCCTTAACTTTGTTTTGATTGAAACATAGTTTTCTCTTTTTTTAATGGCTCTCATAAAATATAATTGACTAAAACAAACTGTACATATTTAAATTGTACAGTTTGATAAGTTTTGACATATGTTTATCTGTAAAATCATTGCCAGAGTGAAGAAAATTAACAAACCAATTATTGCCAAAAATTTTCTCTTGCCCCTGTAATCTCCCATATTGTTCCTTCCCATATCCATTTCCAGTCCCTCACTGCTACTGGGCTGCTTTCTGTCACTGTAGGTTAGCTAACATTTTCTAGAATGACATATAAGTGGAACCATACATTACTCACTATTCTTTGACTTATTTTACTCAGCATAATTATTTTGAGACTCGTCCATATTGTTGTCTGTATAAATAATTTAGTTTTATTGCTGAGAACTATTCCATTGTAAAGATATACTAAGTTTGTTTACCATTCACCTTTTGATGGGCATTTGGGTTGTTTCCAGTTTTTGGCTAATAGCAATAATGTTGCTATAAACTTTTGTGTACAGGTTTTTGTAAGAACGTAGTCTTTCTCCTGAGCAAATACTCAGTAGTAGAATGTCTAGACCATATGGCAGATGTAAATTCCCAAGCCGTTTTCCAAAATCTTACCTTTTTATATTCTAGCAGTGTTGGAGAAATCAACTTGCCCCAAATATTTGTTAATATTTAGTGTGGTTAGTTTTGTTGACCTAAAACAAATAGACTGCCAGATAGTTCTCCAGCAAAGATGGATTTATTTAGGATTAGCAGAGAATTGCAGGTTGGGGTCTACAGCCATGGCAAGTTATGTGCAAGTCCCCTCACAGCAAAGGAAGGCGAATACATTTAGAGAGGCAAAAAGAAAGTTGGGAAGGCTCTAGTAAACAAAGGGTCCGTGGCTCTTCATTGGCTGAGTCCTTGCCAGGAAAGAAAAGGAGTCTTCCTTCTTCCTGTTAGGCTCTGCTATCCTTCTAGGGTGTGAGATACTGTGCCTCTGGTTTCCAGACTCTATTTAACTGAGGTTTCTGTTTATTAATTATTATACTCTTTTAAAAATATTATATATTCTAATACGTGTACAGTGGTTACTCATTCTAGTTTGAATTTGCATTTCCCTAATGGCTCATAATGTTGACATCTGTTTATATGCTTATTTATGTCATGAAATTAAAATAAACTAGGTAGTTAAAAATGACACATTTGCAAGAAAAAAACAACATGGCAAGAAAACACAGATTTATTTATGCTTTAATAAGTTATGAGCAGAACAACTAGGATGTATGAATTACAGTTGCAGTATGTTGGCACTGGTAAATTTATCTGATTGTTACACTATCCCAAGCTTAAAATATATTTGAATATTAAAAAACAAAAATGATTGTGTATTTCAAATACTAGCATTTCTTTTCACTAGAATATTTCTTTCTGAATATTCCTCTAGTTTTACAGTACACACACATGCACACACATACTTTAAAAAATAAAATTGTTACTATTAAAAGAAAACAGTATACTGAGACTTATAAATTCTTAACTGTACTATTCTTCTGATACTGCATCTGATATAGCTCCCAGGTGATGTAATATGCTTAATACATTTCTCATTAGTAGTGAATAATTTGTGTTATTTCATACGATCCATCCTGTGACAAATATCAACTTAAATTTAGTAGCACTGTCAACAACTGTGCTGCAAATTGTTGATGCGAAGGCTTTACAGGAATTAAATCCACAACCTTAACTATGTTGTCAATCTTTTCTAACAAATGAGTTAACTTATATAGGACTGGTTTCTGTACGTGGTCAGAAATGTAAAGTAATGCTGAATATTTATGAATTTTGAACTGAGATGACCTGGGTTTGATTTTGAGGTCTGAAATGTATTAAGTATATATTGATAATTTTGGACAGAGAATTTAATCTCACTGCACATCAGTTTCATATTTTATATGATTGCATTAAAATCTTTTATATGTCACAAATAGTAAGTATAAGTTTACAGGAATAAAACTAACAAGAAATATTTCCATCAGTACATGTTTTTGATTGCCTATAATGTGCCAGTCCTAGTGTTAAACCAGAGATTTTTTTTTTCTTTTGGCCGTGCTGCGTGGCATGAGGGATCTTAGTTCCCCAACCAGGGATTGAACGTGCGCCCCCTGCAGTGGACCACCAGAGAAGTCCCTAAGCCAGAGATTTAGATATGAGTAGGTCATATGTGATTCCTGCCTTCAAGGGAGTTATATTTTAGTAGAGAAGATAAAGCTAAGGAAGTGAGAATTCAGTAAAAATATCTAAGACTAAAGGAGTTAAATAGGCAAATGAGGGAAAGAGATAATATGCCAGGCAGAACAAATTCCATAGGCAAAAGCCAGTAACTGAGAGAAAATAACATTAAAGTTTTGTGTCATGGCTAAGGTTTAGAAAATAACAGGAGAGAAATGGCACAAGATGAGCCAGGAGGGTTGAGCTGGAGACATCTCAGAGACCATGTAAACATATTACTAACATTGCAATTAATCCTTAAGACAACTGAACAGCTAGGTTGAACTGTACTAAATTGCTGTCCTTATAGATGAAAACAACTCTTTGGTTCAAGCTTAGTAAATAATAATAAATCATAAAATAAGATGAATAATAATACCTGACATATAAGAATAGAGATTTACATGATCCAATATATTTAAAGTGCTTAGAACAATGTTATACTGTGTTAGCTATATTTTAAAAAGGCAATGGCGACAATGATGGGGAAAAGATGACCAATAAGAGGTTATATTTAGAAAATGTGAGATTATTTGGAAATTTATTGGTTATAAAGGAGATGGAATAAATCTGGGGTTTTAAGGATGATCTTCACGTTTCTGGCTTAATGCAAATGATTTGTACCATTTCTTGTCAGCATGAACAGTGTTCAGATATCACATCTCAGGGAGCTCAGTTTTGGACATGAGGAGTTGGGGATGGCAGTGGAATGTGAACATAGAGGTGTTTGGTATAAAGTTTTGGGGTAAATGCTGTTAGGAAATATCAATATAAGAGTTGCTAGCATGTGGATGATAATTGAAGGCATAGGAAGGATGAGTTATGGGTGTCCCAGGGAGAGTGTGGGCAGTGGACAAAGTGAAGGTATTACGCTGTAGCTCTGAAATACACCCACTTTTAAAGGGTAGATGGGAGGATGGAAAAATAGAGTAAGAGACTAAACAAAAGTAATTTGAAAGCAGGAGATCTGTTGTCTTAAAGGTCAAAGGAGGAAAGTATTTTGAGGAGAAATCGTTTCATGTGGAAAGCAGTCAAATTTAGTGGGGTCAGTTGGTGCATCACCATGAGTGAGTATTCTGTACTGCTGCTTTTCCCCCATGCACGTTTCATTTTCTTATTTTTCTCTGACAAGAAATATACTTCATGTGTCACTCACAGGGAGCACAGTGTACAAAAATCAGCGAAAGAAGACGGTTATTCATAATAACCTTCTTGATAAAAGCCAAGAATGATAGTTTCAGTATATTACAAAATAGACACATGCTTTTTTCCTTTGCTAAATGACTACAGTAGTGACTGACATAAATGCATAAGAAAAGTCAGAAAGGGGAATTCCCTGTCCATCCAGTGGTTATGACTCAGCACTTATACGGCCATGGCCAGGGTTCAATCCCTGGTTGGGGAGTAAAGATCCCGCAAGCCCCGTGGCGCTCCCCCTTTCCCCCTCAAAAAAAGAAAAGGCAGAAAGTTTGAAAATGAAAAATTAATAATTTAAATTATTACTATTTAAAGTCATTAACATTCATTGTGAACAAAGAGGGAAAGAATGTCAATCTCTTTTTTAATATTTTTATTTATTTATTTTTTAATATTCATTTTTATTTATTTATTTGGCTGCGTCCAGAGTGCATGGGCTCTGTAGTTTGTGGCACGCGGGCTCTCTAGTTGAGGCACGTGAGCTCACTAGTTGTAGCGTGCGGGCTTAGCTGCCCCGCAGCATGTGGGAACCTAGTTCCCCGACCAGGGATCGAACCCGCGTCCCCTGCATTGGAAGGTGGATTCTCTACCACTGGACCACCAAGGGAAGTCCCAAGAACGTCAATCTTTTAATTCACAAATAAACTAAACAAATAAATGTCACAATTAAAAAAATTTTTTTAATAAATCTATTTATTTTATTTTTGGCTGCATTGGGTCTTCGTTGCTGTGCGCAGGCTTTCTCTAGTTGTGGTGAGCGGGGACTACTCTTCATTTTGGTGGGTGGGCTTCTCATTGCGGTGGCTTCTCTTGTTGTGGAACACAGGCTCTAGGCACAAGGGCTTCAGTAGTTGTGGCACACGGGCTCAGTAGTTATGGCTCGTGGGCTCTAGAACATAGGCTTAGTAGTTGTGGCACATGGGCTTAGTTGCTCCACGGCATGTGGGATCTTCCCGGATCAGGGATCAAACCCGTGTACCCTGCATTGGCAGGGATATTCTTAACCACTGTGCCACCAAGGAAGTCCCTAAAATTTTTTGAAGAAAGTTTTATAAGGAGTTGGAACACTCCAGGTTACCAGTGGACTATAAGGACCATGCAATGGAGGCCTATTGCCTCACCTAACCTATGGTGCCTTTTGAGGAGAATACTGATCTGAACTCAATGTTGGCCTGTATGATGTGTTTATCACAATTCAACAGAATATTTTGGAGATTGTGTTATCCCTAATCGTTTTCATTAAAGAATAATTTCTGAAATATTTTCATTTTCATATGTGATGCCTATCATGGAAGATATTTATAATCTAGTTTTACAAACTTTCTTAGGATGTAAAATAATAAATTATATATATTTGTCCCAATAATTCTGATAAAATGAAGTGTAAGGGTAACAGAAAATTTATACCGATGGGAACTTATATTACAAATTAATTTGCATAACAACCTGAACACTAATGATTAAATATTACTTATGTTTGTGGCATGAGAGGGTTGAAGGGGTCATTGATGATACAATAGTGAAATCACTACTTATTGTTTAGATTATATAACATTTAATTCTGTCACCTAAAAATGGAGCATCAGTGTTACTATACTTCTCTCCAAGAAAATGGTATGAAATAATGTGTTATCATCAATAAATGTAGATGAGCTGGGCAGGGGTTAGCAGGGCACTTCCTTATAGTTTCTTTGCAGAGTCAGCCTGTTTCATTATTGACTTAAAAAATTGATGTCCTTAAAAAAAAAAAAAAAAATTGATGTCCTTGTTTAACATGCTGACCAAGCACTTTATGTCTCCCGGATTACTTTAGAGAGGTTGGTGAAGCATAGGAGAAGGTTAGGGCCATCAGTTGTTGGAAAAAAATAGAGTATATAGCAGCAAGCTAAGTGGAGTGGCTGTAAGATCAAAACTCTTAGAGACTTAACAGTTTATCAGGACGTAAATTGGGGAAAGAAGAAAATAAATCACTAGCACAGAAGAGGAGATTAGAGGAAGAAATGTAACAAAATAAGTAAAGTGCAAATAAAGTACAAAACAGAAGAAATAGGGAAAATGTTTTCCTACTTACCTGGAGATAGAGAATTAAGAATTTAGAGAAACCCACCAGAATAGATGAAATTACCATTTCTGAATATGAACTCTTACGATTTGTTCGAGTATCTCATAGAAGCAGAAGTGAAATAATTCTGAGTGTTTGAAAGATCTACAGCTTTAATGAAATGAAAATGATTTTGGGGTGGGGATTTTTAAACATGCTATCAAGTTATAGTTTAGCCTTATCATGCACAGCAATGTGAATTATTACTAACATTAGTTATTGTTTTCCATTTCATAGATTTCTACGTTGCTTTCATTAAACTGACATTGCAAATGTATCAGTGACATCTTTCCTCCAAGGTCCAGTGTGGAATCTCTTTAAATAATGAGCTGATGTCATCTTAACTTTGAGTGATACTGAGATCAGGTCAATACCTAAGGATGAGAATGCACTTTCATTAAGAAAAAAAGAAACAATAAAAGTAAACATGTAATAAATCACAGTCTTCTTTGATGGCTTTAAATGAAGCCTCATTCTGTAATTCCCTTTCAATCAGAAAAAACATTAGCATGTATTTTTTACTTCTCTTGCAAACTATTTTAAAGAAACCTTCAGCATTTACCTAAGTAACCTTACTACCGGCTCAAAAATTAATTTCTCTGAACCTTCTCAATTTCTGTTAAACTAAGTGAACATTTCTATTATGGTATTAAACTTAAAAATATTCCTTAGAAAATCCAGCATAACTGGCAATTTTGATTTTTTATTGATTACTACATCTGCCATGGAACATCAAATATATGATTTCTGATGTTTGTTTTAGGAATAGTTCCAGAAAATATACAGAAATTTGAAATAATAATCCAACTTGAAAGAAAAAGAATGAAATTGGCACACTGGACTGGACAGCATAGGAAAGTAGTCAAGAACAGGGACTAATCTTGGCTGTGTGATTCCAGACAACTCTCTACTTCAGTTTCCTCTTGTGAAAATCAAATATACTAGTACCTAATTCATAGAGTTGTGAGGATTTGATAAGGTGATATATATAAATTACATAGAATAGCACTCTCTCTATATAAATGCATATGTGTGTGTGTGTGTGTGTGTATAAAATTATTGCCTAAGGTAAGGCAGGGATTGCTGACCAAATTATATCTATAAATGACAAAACAAATACAACTAGGTTATCGTTTAGAGAACCATGATTGGTTATTAACAAAATTTAACATTGTTTTCTAATTTATGAAGACAATTGTCTAATTCTATTCAGGCTGCTACAAAAATACAATAGACTAGGTGGCTTATAAACAACAGAAGTGTATTTCTTACAGTTCTTGAGGCTGGGAAGTCCAGGATCCAGGCACTGGCAGACTTGGTGTCTGGTAAAAGCCCAATTCCTGGTTCATAGATGTCTATCTTCTGTGTCCTCACATGGCATAAAGGGCTGGAAGATTCTTTAAGGTCCCTTTTATAAGGGCATTGCCCACCCTCGTGATGTAACCACCTTCCAAAGGCACCACCTTTAAATATACTCATATAAGGAATTAGGTTTCAACATATGAATTTTGGGTGGGTATGAATGCAGTCTATAGCAACAATCCAGAAAATATGTCTGTGTGAATGCAAAGACTGTCTCCTACAATCATGGTCTAGAGATCGTTTGCTCAATAGAACATCCTGTGATGACTAGCATGTTCTATAGTCTTTATTGTCCAGTGTGGTAGCTACTAGCTTCATGTGGCTCTTGAGCCCTTGAAATGCGGCTAGTTTAAATGCTGAACTAAATTTTCAATTTTAATTAATTTAAATTTAAATAGTCACATGTGTCTCATGGCTACTACGTTGAATATCACAGGTGGAGAAGATATGATAGAGGACCTAGAAATATATTTTTAATTATATTTTATTTTGTTTACAGGTTATAAAAGACTGCATAGTCTTTTCAACAAATTTGCATGCTATATAAACAATAATAAAGGGAAAACTGCCTATAATTTCAAAATGTATAAGAAATAACCTCTCATAAAACCTAAGTAGATTTTCTCCCAGATTTAATCATGAATGTGTATAAAAATTCTATGTGCTTTAGTTTTTTGAATAGTTGGTATCATAATGTGTAAAAACTAGGGAATTTCGAAAAATGGACTTATGTACAATGTTTTTGGGGTCATTGGGTGCCTCTGGAAATGGAAGCAAATTCGTTTGTGTTTCAAGAAAAGGTATTACCAATATCAGACAAATGCAAATGGACAGACGTTCCAAAAAATAACTGATCAGTACTCATCAAAATTGTTTTATGATGAACTGGAGGGATGTGGAATGCAATGTGGAGCACTAGATTGGGTTCCGGACGAGAAAAAAAGAAAAAGTACATTAAGAGTTGGGTTTCCCTGGTAGCACAGCGGTTGAGAGTCCGCCTGCCAATGCAGGGGACACGGGTTTGTGCCCCGATCTGGGAAGATCCCACATGCCGCGGAGCGGCTGGGCCCATGAGCCATGGCCGCTGAGCCTGCGCATCCGGAGCCTGTGCTCCGCAATGGGAGAGGCCACAACAGTGAGAGGCCCACGTACCGCAAAAAAAAAATGTACATTAAGAGAGGGGACAATGGTAAAACTCAAATAAGTTTGTAACTTAGTTAAATAGTGTTTTGGATGATAATTGTTCGATAGTTACATAAATTGCTAACAGGGGAAACTGAGTGAAGGAAATACGTGAAATCTATAATTAACAAATTCTTTGTCAGTCTAAAATTATTTTAAAATTAAAAAAAATCACCAAATTCTGTAGCTTTAAACATTGGCATTCAGTAAATTTTCTTGAACTGAATCAGACTTCAGTTAGCAGCATGTACCTTTCTGTATTCCTCCTGCCCATTTTCCTTCAGCTTAAGCAAAACGGCAACACACATCGTACAGGTTGTGTGTACGCAGGAAAACGGCTTAATCTCTTTGAAGTTTAGTTTCTTCACTTAAAAAATCAAATAAAACCTGTTGCCTGCCTGACTCATAGGATGGTTGCCAGATTCAGATAAGGTTTGGGAAAGGAAACTTCAGCTCAAAGCTTTCCCCTCCTTATTGAGCCTGAAACTCTAAACTTCATTGATTTATTGTATAAATATTGAATGGGTATATAGTACAGCATATAAAATCATGGCTCTCAAAGTGTGCTAACCTAATGGAAAACACAACAAAGTCAACAGATAAGCAAATCCTTTAGGATTTCATGTTAGGAGAATCTTATTCCAGATTTCGGATATCAAAAAGTTTTCTCTAAGGTGAATGTGATTTTGAGATTTAAATAATTAATATGTATTATCAGATGAAATATGACTTTTGATCCAAAGACACACACATAACCTGTTTAGGAAATAAACTTCAGCATGACTAGACAGTAGTGAAGTGAACAACGGGAGCTTTAATTGTTTAACTTCAGACAGAAATTATATCATGACGCCTCTTGAACGTCATGCTAAAAATTGTTAACTTTAAGGTTTGGGGGAGGAAATATGGATTTTAAGAAGAGGCTTTGGAGGCCTGTCATCATGATTACATTTTGGAAAAATCATTCTGTTGAAATGTGGAAAAAGATTGGTAAATCTTTTCATGAATCTGTATGATTTATCCAGGAATCCTAAAAATAAGCTTTGGTAGGAAATGGTAAAAATAATTACAGGTGCTACTGCTCTTGCAATAGCAGTGGGAGCAGGAAAGAAGAGATTCCTTAGGTTTAAGGAAAGGTAGTTGGTATGCATTTTGAACCAGCTAGATGTTGGGAATAAGAGTAGTAATCGGTGGCATCCTTGATCTTGGATGGTCAGTTAATTATGCAAGATTATGTACATCAGGAATTTGTGTATGGAGATGGGGATTTAGAAGTTGTCAGTAAATATACTGTAGTTGAAAGGAAACATCACAAGAAAAGATTATTAGTGAAAAGTATACACCGCAAGACAAGAGAAGGGCTGGAGGATGAAAGAAAGAAAGAGTACAGAGGAGTGTTGAGTAGGAGTAGCGAGAGAGATTGAAGAAACATCAAACATGGAAAGAGTTTTAAATTCATTAATGATGCCAAATACTGAAGAGTGGCCGAGATGCTGACTTGGCGCTCAGTTGTTCACTGGTGACCTGGAAAACAGACTTGGTAGAATGGCAGGAATCCAGAAAGCAGCATGGATAAAGAGTAAATGGGAAATTGTAAAATTGGAAAGGCAACTATGGCTAGTTCTCTCAAGAAGCCACTCTGAATCTGTATCTCTAGCTAAACAAAATTGTTGAACTCAGTTATCTTGAGGGACTCTTAGCAACTCTAAAGTTCCATGTAAATAGTACTGAATGGAGCATTGCATCACTTCTCTATAAGTTACGTATTTGGACTGAGTGATCAGAATTCTTAGTTGGTATGGTCTTATAAGAACCATATTCTTTGTGAATTCTCTATTCAGCATACACATTAATGATGTTAAATGATCAAGGAGGCTATTAACATTCCATTGTTTTAAATTTTGTCAGCGGATTTGATAAAAATAAAAAATACAGCAGTTTCTCTTTTCTCTACCCAAGTAATAATTATCATACTTGTTTGCTTCTGCTTATTTCTATGTTGAAATATAAATGAAATGTAGTCTAAGTGCTAGTTCCCTTTGTTTATATACTTTATTTTAATTTATCTTTAAAATGAAGTATTAAAGATTATTTTGAGTGCCTCAAATTTCTGCTAAAAGTTTTATCATAAAATAGTGTAAAATGTGCAAATCACATGTCAGAAAAGATTATTCCAGCCCAACTGAAAATTCTTCCCTGTGTGTTCCTTGGCACGTTAATCAATCATGAACATGAAGGAACAGCTGGTGCCAACTAGTCTCATTGACAAGGAAGTGCCAGTGTCTGGAAATAGATGGTCCAAGATTTCCTTGTGTTGATTTCTTTAACCCTCTCTCTCTCTCCTTTTTTCTAGTTTCCTCCCTACCCTCTTTTCACACATACACACACCCATGCTCACACATGCATGCACACATGCACACGTGATTCATGGCCAAACAAATAGGTATTTTGATCAACTTATTCATATCATGATTAGACACTATAAGGAACCATACAATTAAAAAACATAGCTTGGGGCTTCCCTGGTGGCACAGTGGTTAAGTATCCGCCTGCCAATGCAGGGGACATGGGTTGGAGCCCTGGTCCGGGAAGATCCCACGTGCGACGGAGCAGCTAAGCCCGTGTGCCACAACTACTGAGCCCGTGCACCACAGCTACTGAGCCGGTGCACCTAGAGACCGTGCTCCACAAGAGAAGCCACTGCATTGAGAAGCCCGCACACTAGCTCGCCGCAACTAGACAAAGTCTGCACACAGCAATGAAGACCCAACACAGACAAAAATAAATAAATAAAATAAATTTATTAAAAAATAATAAAAAATTAAAAAGTAACTTTAAAAAAACATAGCTTGGGAAACATTGGGATTTATTTTTATTTATTACTAACCATGTGTTCATTTCCCTTGATTATGAATAAATTTCTTTTTAGAGACTAAATTACCATATTCAAACATTTATGAATACTAGCCCCTAATACATTGAACAAATATGGTTATCAGTCTTGATTTTAATGTATATATTATTTCTTCTTGAGTTCCTGATGCCATTTTTATTGTATTCCTTATTATGCATACCACAGATGAAAATCCTCAGAAAGTATTTCAATATACATTTAGAAAAACTTGTACTAATTCTGGATTTGCAGATTGCTGTATCACTCTTTTCAAATGTGTGGTCCCCAGTCATTTGTTTGAATACTATAATTGTATATTTCTGTAAATTTGTTTTAGGTGTTGTTTTAGAATAAAGTCAAAAGAAGATATTTATTATAGTTCGTAAAAGGTAGCTAAAATAATGTAAAATTCCTAGAACTGAATAAAAAGGGTCTTACAGAGACAGAAAACAATACAATTTCATAGTGAATTGGAAACGGTATGTGTCACCTTGGCAAAACCACCTTTGTTTGTCAACATTACAAAATAGTGTTACCTAAGCAGGAGGAAGAAAATGCAGTGATAAATTACATGAAAGGTTCTCCATTATAAGAAACATACAGGAGGAAAAAAATTGTGTTTAAAGGAGAAAGGAACAGATTCTGTTCAGCTTAGAAATTTTGCCAGTGAGGAAAATGAAGGTAAGGGAGATTAAATTGTTTGCTCTAAACCACAAAGCTATTTACTTAATGAAACAGGTGGGAAAATAATATTTTCTTTAATTCAGAATTATAACTAGTTTTTCATTAAAATGCATTTAGCTTGCATTATTATGCTTCCAAATTACGATTATATGGTTGGCAATAATTCATCTTCTCTAAATAAATAAACTTAGTTTAATCTGAATATTTACAGATGAAATAGGATTGGGATACCTTCATTAGTTAGTGATTTAAATGTAATTTGTGCCTAATAAGCAAGAAAACTAAATTGTAAGAAAGCCAAGTAGGCTATTACTGCAAATAATGAATACATTTAGTAGATGCTAATTCTAGAGTACATACATTACACTTAACTCTACATTGCTTGTACTGCATAACTCTACAATATATCAAATAGATGATCCATGAAAACTTCACTAATATTTCAGAGTTTGAGCTTAATTTTCCTTTCTGTAAAATGGAGGCCTTCGACTATTTGTCTTTAAGATTTCATCTGTTTTAAAACTTTTCTAACATTTACATCTGATATTAAGTAATATCAATTTTATGACAAAGCATTAAGTAATGGAACAGTATATCTTTACAGTAGAATTGTAGAAGAGCTCATTTCTTTTAGCTCTTGTCTCCTTGCCATTGGTCTCTACTTCTAGGACTACCCTTCACACTGTCAGAGTTATAATATTTCAATCAGAGAACAAGAAACACAATAGAAAACTCTCAACCAACCTTTCTTTAAAAAAAAAATACACAACAACATAAAATGAAATGGTTTCAACACCTGAAAACTCACCCCCTGAGGTCCCCAGGCATCTCAGAAGGCAGGGGTTAGGCTTAAGTCTAAAAATAGAGGGATTGTTCAAACCTCCCCAGAGGGAGCAGGTCAGTGGCTATGTACCCTCTGAAACCTCTTAGCATCAGCTAGGTTGTGACCCTTCTACCTGCACCACTACTGGAGACTGGATTTCTTCTCTGAAGATTTAAAATCTGAGAAATTGCGGACTAAGGACTACCAGGTGCAGAAAAGTTTAGTGTTGAGGTTCAGGAATACAAACATTAAATGAAAGTCAAAAGGCTGAAAGAAACTGCTCCAAGCCCTCTTGCTGCACCTTATCTAAGAATACAGGCAGCCAGGAGGATCCTCTCCAGAGAGAGCATTCCTCTAGATACTAACATTTGGGAAATTCTTAGTGAAAAATTCACTCACTATCTGTTCATTCTGCAGGGAAGCCTACACGTTAATAAGTCCTGGCCATGCACACATAACTTCCAATCAACACGATTAGTTTTTAAAGAGCAAAAGGAATTCTACTTCAGAAAATAAGGTGAATTGGTCTCCTTCCAGTGTAATATAATATAATATAATATTTTTTATATTAAATATATTTTTTATATTAAATATTAAATATATTTTATATATATATATATTTTATATTAAATATATTAAATATTTTTTATATTAAACTACACTGTTCTTGTTAATACATTTGTATTTTATTAGAAAATCAAAGTATCCAGATTCCAATGACAAAGAAAGGAAACAAATTGGTAGCATTAAGTTGGAGCTGATGTCAAATAACCCAGATGGATTGGGTCCTACTTCCAACTTTTTGTGACCATATAGGCATAATGCGACTTTATTAATAGATAGCATCACATACACAGTAGTCCAGAGTAAAAATGTCTTCATAATAAAAAATATGTAACAGTGAACTTTGTTGACATAATGACTTAATATAATAATACTATGTTATAACGCACAGGGTCAGTGGCCATGGCTCACGGGTCCAGCCGCTCCGCGACATGTGGGATCTTCCTGGACCGGGGCACGAACCCATGTCCCCTGCATCGGCAGGCGGACTCTCAACCACTGCGCCACCAGGGAAGCCCAATTAACATGATTTCTAACCTGAGGATGTACCTAGGGAGTTACTTTCAGCAAATAGTCATGCCTCATAACACTATTTTTCTTCCATGTCAAGAAAAAAGTGAGAAATATCATCTATGTATAGACTGTTGTACTAACTTCTAGCCACTTTGTTTTTTAACTTTTAGCCTATCTGTCCAATTGTTTTGACGATTCTCCTTGCACAAGGTCTAGAAAGAATTAATCAAAGTAATACCAACTAATGGCAACTAAGATGTAGAGAAAATAATTTTGTTTTTTACCTAGAAAATGTTATTAGCATAAATAAATCTTTTCAAGCCATTAAAAGGGTGAGTTTAGAAATATCAAATTACTGATTTCAAGAAAATGTAAGATTTAGTACTCTGAATCATCTATTATTTTTCTTGACGTAAGCAGCTTAGTAAATGGGTTGAAATCACTGTGCGTGTAAATGCCTTAATTTATCTCCAACTGCTGGTATCTGGGGATCAGAGATGTGACGTCTCTCACACCCTCCCACTCTGATGACATCTCCAGCACACACCTTATTTTTTCAGAAGTTGAAGGAAGTGAAGGAGGCAAGAGAGGAAAGGGACAGGTTATTTGTTTGTTTGTTCATGTTGTTGTTTATTCACATTTAACTGTCCTGCTATGGCAGGTCTTTCTTTGTTAATGCTCATAATCATAAATGCTCAAGATGTGGCAGTCGCTCCAAAGCTTACTTGGAGATACATATGCTGTTTGGAGGCCCCATGGGAGAAACGCTAGTATGTTTCATGATATGGACAAGGCACATTCTGGCTGCAGTCTTGCCACATGTCCCTATTTTTGCCCCTTTGCAAGAAATAAAATCTATACCCTTTCAACAGTTGAGGTCTGCTCATCTTGGCAGTATGCCTACTTTGGAAGAATACTTGCAAGATGGCTCTGTTCAGCTATCATCCAAAACATCCATGTGCCAGTCAATTCCCACATCTTTGGATGTCAATCCAGGATGCTCCCCAGCTGCCCCCTCTACTCACCCTGTCATAAGGGGCTCCTCCAGGTCATTTCATGTCTTCATCATCCTTAAGGCAGAGAGGTCGGCGCCAGTTTCAGCGTTTGCAAATGTCCTCAGACTCCAATAGATGTATCACCTTCTAGCTACAGTGCATTTTCGTGGTGCCCCTGGGGTACGCTTAAGAGTTTCTAAAACTCAGTCTCCTCTCCTTTCAGACATCCCCAACTCTACAAAGTTGGGGAAGCCCTCTTTACCTGGCATGACTATAACATTATGTGAAGCTTGATATTTTATGAGATTAATCAACTTCAAAATTACTTTGCTATTTTCAATAACTTGTTCTTCCATATGAATATTATGAAAAATACCTCAGTGTCATTGTAAAACATCTCTGAGATGATTAGAATTACATGTAATTTATACGTTATTATGAAGAAAATTGGCATAGTGAATCCTTTTATTTATGAACGTGGTTTCATTCTACAATTAGATTCTCATTAGTTTATTTCAGTAGAAATTTATAATTTTTTGTAAAACTCTTGTACATTTTTATTTAATTATTCAGTATTTTCAGTTATTGATACCATAGCTTAAAAACTACTTTTTATTGTGGTAAACTATACATAACATAAAATTGACCATTTTATCAATTTTTAAGTGTACATTTTAGTGGAATTAAATACATTCACTTTGTTGTGCAACCATCACCACTATCCATTTCCAGGCCTTTTCATAATCCCAAACTAAGCTCTATCCTTTTAAGTTAGATTGCCTAATTAATTCTTTTGCTACTATAAAGGATAACTACTAATTTTGTATAGTTACTTCATGTAAGGAAAACTCTCGAGTCTATTATTCATTCTAATAGTTTATCTCTAGATTCTTTTATATTTGCTGTATAAAAATTCATGTTGTCCTAAAACACCAACTATGCCATTTCCTGATAGTTTCGTGTAACTTAATCTCATATTCTATAACATTTTTTTTCTCTCTTCTAAAATCTTGGGCATTTTCCTTGTGTCTTTCCTAAATTTCTGCTAATTTCCCTTTTAGCTGGGTGTAATTAGCTACTTAACTCAGTTGTTGAGGTTATAAGTTCCCAATTTTAATTTTTCTCAGATCTACCTGTTCTCTCTTTTTTTTTAAAAGATTTATTTACTATTTGTTTCATTTATTTTTGGCTGCATCAGGTCTTAGTTGCGGGACACAGTCTCTTCTCTGCAGCACGAGGGCTTCTCTCTAGTTGTGGCATGCGGGTTTTCTCTTCTCTAGTTGTGGTGCTGGTTCCAAAGCGCTTGGGCTCTGTAGTTTGCAGCACTCAGGCTCTAGTTGAGGTGCACAAACTCAGTAGTTGTGGCGTGCAGGCTTAGTTGCCCCGAGGCATGTGGGATCTTAGTTCCCCGACCAGGGATAGAACCTGGTCCCCTGCATTGTAAAGCGTATTCTTTACCACTGGACCACCAGGGATGTCCCTCTACCTGTTCTTTTGTTCATAGCACCGACTCTTTTCATTATAACTTCTCCTCTTTGTATTTTGCTTCTAAATGCTTTTTTTAACATCTTTATTGGGTTATAATTGCTTTACAATGTAGTGTTAGTTTCTGTTGTATAACAGAGTGAATCAGCTATATATATATATATATATATATATATATATATCCTCATATCGCCTCCATCTTGTGCCTCCCTCCCACCCTCCCTATCCCAACCCTCTAGGTGGACACAAAGCACCGAGCTGATCTCCCTGTGGGATGCGGCTGCTTCCTACCAGCTATCTGTTTTACATTTGGTAATGTATATATGTCAATGCTACTCTCTCACTTAGTCCCAGCTTACCCTTCCCCCTCCCTGTGTCCTCAAGTCCATTCTCTATGTCTGCATCTTTAAGTGATTTTTACATCACTTTAAAATTGTTCTGGGGCTTCCCTGGTGGTGCAGTGGTTGAGGGTCCACCTGCGGATGCAGGGGACACGGGTTCGTGCCGTGGTCCAGGAGGGTCCTGCATGCCGCGGAGCGGTTGGGGCCGTGGGCCGTGGCCGCTGGGCCTGCGCGTCCGGAGCCTGTGCTCCGCAACAGGAGGGGCCGCAGCGGTGAGAGGCCCGCGTACTGCAAAAAAAAAAAAAAAACAAAAAAACAAAACAAAACAAAAAAAACTGTTCTGTTTTAGTTTCTCTGGGTGCTAATCTTCACATGTGTTGTTCTTGTGTTCTCTTCTTTATGGTAGAATGTTTAACATTGAATTTTTTTTTTCTGTTAGCTCATCTTCTGTTGCTTCTTCCAATCCTGTAGTCATCCATAAACTTTAATACCACTTGTTCCTCTAGAGTTATTTCATGTTTGTCCCAGCAGGTGCTCAATGGATTTCAAAAGTCACCTTATTTGTCCCTCTATATTAATTACTGGCTTGTAGATATCTAAACAAAGGAAATGCGGGCAATTTGAGCTCAGTGCTTGCACCAGGTAGAGGCTATAGCTTTTTCCACATACTAAGTTCAAGTTAAAGCCAATTTTCCTATTCCATCTTGACCTGCAGGTGGTTTCTTTTTCATCCACTATCCTAGAGGGTGATGCCTGCCAAGCTTCCTATATCATGCAGATATCTCAGTTCTAGAGTCTGATTTGCTTGGGCCCAAGGAAAAGTCCTTATGCCCCTTACCATGGGATAACCCAGACACCCAGTCATTATGTCCTATTTCTGGACCTAGTTCTTTCAGGCTGCATATCACTGTTGTGTCAAGTTCACTCTTGTTTTGCACAATGACATTTTTTTTTCATTATGTTTTTCTCCTCTATTTAAAAATTCTTCATGTTATTTTTTTTTAATTTTTTTTGCGGTACGCAGGCCTCTCACTGTTGTGGCCTCTCCCGTTGCGGAGCACAGGCTCCGGACGCGCAGGCTCAGCGGCCATGGCTCATGGGCCCAGCCGCTCCGCGGCATGTGGGATCTTCCTGGACTGGGGCACGAACCCGTGTCCCCTGCATCGGCAGGCGGACTCTCAACCACTGCACCACCAGGGAAGCCCTGTAACCACATTTTAATAAAAAAACATAGATGCTGGAAGAAACTGAGAGATCTTTTAAGTCTAACTACTTCATTTTAGAGTGAATCTTCTTATTTATGCAGATTTGGCTCTTGGCCAAATTGAATGCCTCTTATCTCCCTGCTTTTAAACGGTAGAGGTCTCAAAGTAATCTGACTAAAGTACAATAATTTAATCTACTTCTATTCTATTTCAGTACTAAACATTGCAGAATGTATTTTTTAGTTTTGAGTACAGATGCTTTATTAAGAAATGGCAGAGAAACAAAAAGAAATATAAGGCAAGGAAGAATGGGAAATAAAGAGATGGTGCATTACACAGAGGTCCTTTCTTCATGCAGAAACACAAACCTCCCCTTTTACTTGCAAGATCGGCAGACAGGCTATAGAGAAAACAACATGCTCCAAAATGGACATAGAAGGAGAAATGGAGAGGGAATTTGCCTGTCTGCTTCCACCATCTTCCATTGGTCCATGTTTGCCCATGGGGAGTTCCAGTTTTCGTCTGACAGATCAGATAATGGAACTGCCCAGATGTGCATGGGGAGTAGGTCTCCTCAGCAGCAGCTTCAGCTGAGCAAAGGGTCAAGGACTCCAGAGACAGGTAAACTGAGAATCTAAAACAGTGCCTAAGAGGTATCATAGTACATCCATAGTCCCCATCCTCTTTTCTTCATCAGATTTGCTTGCGTATCATGTGGCACCAAGTTCCCTTTCTGAAACCCCCTACACTCGTATTGTTGGATTTAAGCAGACGTAGGTGAGAGGGGTCCTTCATCACCAGAAATATCCATGCGGAGGTGCTGTAGTACAATCTGAAGCGTACAGTGCCAGAGGATGTTGAGCATCGAAATTGTATATCGACCTTCCAGTCCTGTTGTCCAGTCTTGAGCCATGCAGAGTGTCACAGCTCTGGGCAGTAGATTCCAGCGCTGCATCCCTGCTAACACGGAGTTGTAGGCTCACCTGAACTTTCCAAAGAGGTTTATGGTCAGTGGAAATTGGAATATTTTGCCCTAGAGGCATTCTTTTTGACCCCACAAGCATTCTTTTTAGGTATAAAAATATCTTCTTAAAGCACGTAGAACCTGGGGAGATAAATATTATAGACAGGTTAAGAAGTGGTTTTAATTACACAGTAAATTATTGGGCTAGTCATTATTATTTTTTTTTAAGAAGATGTTGGGGGTAGGAGTTTATTAATTAATTTATTTATTTTTGCTGTGTTGGGTCTTCGTTTCTGTGTGAGGGCTTTCTCTAGTTGTGGCAAGCGGGGGCCACTCTTCATCACGGTGCACGGGCCTCTCACTATCGCAGCCTCTCTTGTTGCGGAGCACAGGCTCCAGATGCGCAGGCTCAGTAGTTGTGGCTCACGGGCCTAGTTGCTCCGCGGCATGTGGGATCTTCCCAGACCAGGGCTCGAACCCATGTCCCCTGCATTAGCAGGCAGATTCTCAACCACTGCGCCACCAGGGAAGCCCGGGCTAGTCATTATTGAAGGTAGATACGGAATTCCTTTATATTCTCTCTGTGAGTTGTCCTAAATGAAGGATGTTCTCTGAACTGTAACTTAGTTATTTTAATACACTTTAAATGAATAGATTTCAGAAATCACCTGAAAACATATTAAGTCAGTTTGAGTCTCTCCTTCAATTTCTTTTAGGTTTTATCTATGGGTTACAAAAATAAATTTGGTTAAGTTTTAATTGTCCTTCCATTGTATTTCAGAAGAGGAATCACAAATAGTCCCTCACACTAGCTGCTGACTTGAAGAAATTAAAAGTCATAAACCAGTTGGAGCTCTTTGAGTAAAAGATAGTGTGTATAGTCTAGTAAATAGACCATATACTAGCCTATTATATACCATAGTGTACCTATAATATACAATATATACTATAGTATAGTATGTCTTTTGGGAAGGAGGATGGGAGTTGGTATCAGTGAAAAAAAAAAGAAAATAAGCAAGGGAAAAGTAAAATAGTAAGCCAGCATCTTTATACAAACTAATGAGATGGTGTACTCTGAATTGAGAGCATGTAAACTCAAATATATGAACTCAGCGAACACCAAAGTTTTAAAATAAAAGTGAAGTAGGAAGAAATGTAATTTCAAACTGTATTCTGTTTTCCTTCCTCCTTTACACAGTGGTTTTCCACAGACCTTTAGAGGTACATTGTATTAGACACCTTCTTTTGAAATTCAGCGTCATGCTCTAAATGTAAATTTGAATCAAGCACGGTGATGCGTAGTTTTACATGTCAGTGGCTACACTGTAGTACCCAGTAATTCAAGCACTAATCTAGATGTTGCTGTGGGGGTGTTTTGTAGAAGAGGTTGACATCTACCATCAGTAGTCTTAAAGTCAAGGAGATTATCTGCAATAATGGCGGTGAGCCTCATCCAGTCATGTGAAAGACCTTAAGAGCATAACTGAAGTTTCCTTAGAAAGAAGAAATTTTGCTTCTCAACTGCGTTTTCTGTTCCTGCTTGTAAGTTTCCAGCCTGTCGTCCTGCCTATGGACTTCAGACTTGCCCAGCCAGACCCCACAACCACATAAGCCAATTCCTTGAAAAACAATCGGCGTGTGTCTGTGTAGTTCTGGTTCTCTGGTAGAACTCTGACTGATATAAAGCTTGAAACCTTGACTGTCAAATACAAAAATCAGAATTATGAACAAAATAATCAGCACTTTCAATATCAACAGTGAATTTGGCTTAAAGGGACACAAATTCTCAAAAACAAATAGGTTCTTTGGATTGTTTTCCTCGATCATGAATCAACCATGTTCTGAATCTCTGACACTGCTGTAGAAAGGCAGTTTTATATATGAGTCTATATTTGGAGATTTACCTCATTTTCTGCACAGTCTCTCAGTTTATATTCTTAGGAGTTTGTTTATTAGCACATACCTTCACAGATGCAAGCATGCAGATAGTAGATGATAATTTTAGGTAGACAATTGCAGGAACAATAATTTGTCATCAACAACAAAAATTTTCTCAATTTTTATTCAATTATGAACTGCTTACTTTCACATGAAACGTTTTGTAGACTTTTAGTTACAATAACTCATTAATTTTATCATGCTCTATTTTCAAGTGTACTGCAAACTTTTGTTTTTCTTTTTACATATTAATTAATTATTTATTTATTTATCTTTGGCTGCACTGGGTCTTCATTGCTGCGTGTGGGCTTTCTCTAGTTGTGGCAAGCGGGGGCTACTCTTCCTTGTGGTGCACAGACTTCTCATTGCAGTGGCTTCTCATTGCGGAGCATGGGCTCTAGAGCACAGGCTCAGTAGTTGTGGCGCACAGGCTTACTTGCTCCGTGTCATATAGGATCTTCCCGGACCAGGGCTCGAACCCCTGTCCGCTGCATTGGCAGGCGGATTCTTAACCACTGTACCACCAGGGAAGTCCTGTTTTTCTTTTTTTCAAAACATTCAGTCAATTCTCTCAGCAAAACAATTCCTTCTCTACTGCCCCTAGGGGAGTTTGCACCAACCTGTTAGTAGTTTATTTTTCTGAAATATCAGTTTTGCTGTTTGAATATTTAAGCCAAAGAGGAGGGGGTCAGAATTTTCAAAAGCATTGCCTACCTTGTAAAAAAGCAAGTAAATGATCTTAGAATTCTGTCAAGGCAGGATGTGCAGTTTTGCAAAGGAATTTCCCTTCATAATTCTGCCTTTCCTTCTCTCTCACCTGTGGAATGGCTTGTGTGTCTGAATACTTCTGTAAGGCTGGGCTTGGCTGGACTTCCTTACACTGACTCTACTTGCCTGGTCCCTCATTGTCATTTGCATCACCTTTGATCCTGGCCATGGAAGTTGGAGTTCTTTGTTTCTCCCAGTGCTTTCATCTCTTCATGAGCCTTACCAACTCCACTGTTCCAAGTGAAAAGGCAGTCTAACCGATTTTCCTTGAATGCCCCCCCACTGGACCTCTTTCTACTTTAGACACTTGAACCTTCAATTATTCTCTTTGACCGAGAAGCAGATGTGTTTGCCCTAAATATTACACACTCTGAAACAAAATATGTTGAATGCACATTCATTTCTGTATATACATGTTTAGTATAACTTCTTGAAGTGTGGGTAAGGGGAAAGCTAAAACTTAGACAGCAATTACAACAGTTACAAAAGTAACACTTTTTCTTCCCCAGATCAGATAGTCTCTGAGAAGGAAAATTAAAGGCCCTTATTAGTTTTGCAGTCTTGGACAAATTATTTAACTCTGAGTTACATCAATGAAATGCAAATGATACCTATCTTGCAGAGTAAGGTAATGATTATGTACATAAAGTTCCTGATACATTGTAGGTGTTCAGTGAAAGATAGCTGTTACTGTCATTAACTTTCTCTCCAGAAAAGGACATAATCACACCTGATTATATCTTCCCTGTGATCCACACCCCAGGGTGTGAGGATGGGCAGAGAAGCCTCAGGTCCATCCAACCTCAAATTAATACCCTGCCTGTGAAGGGCATTGCCCTTAATATTAGGGTAGCTTTGGTTCCTGCTAGTTGTTCAAGTGTCTTGACCCTAGAATATCAGGGCAAGCACATCGTCACTGTCTTCCCCATGAGCTTCATTCAATACAAACTTTGATATCAAGAAATTGTCCATGCATGCACGCAAATTGGGCAATCCACTTTGCCCTATAGTTGTTTATTCTACTCAAATATTTTGAAGCTGATATAGCTGGAGAGGTCAATTTGAGATCAGCTGGATTCCACATAGGCAACAGCATATATTTGGAAACATTTATTTTAAGGTTTTGGTTTTTAATTTTTCTCGAGTTGGAAGATACATATGTATTTGAGCTTAAACTGATTTTTCAAAATCCAATTAAGAGTGCTACCCACTTGACATGGAGATCCAAGCACCAATAAAATTCAGGAGTTGGAGCTGAAATAAGGTGGAAACAGAGAGTCAGAGCCAGATCCCACACCATTGCCATTCTGGCACCTACTACAAGGTGTGTCCGTATTAACTGGAAGAACAAAGACAACCAACAAGCCGTGGACTCGGCCTCACTCATTCTGTAGAGACATCTGCCCTTCAAAACTATCTTTGATGACTCCCAAGACTGAAGGACTGTAACCTAAGAAGGGAGAGGACTTGCTTAGAAGCTGCCACTTTGCTCATTTTTCCTTCCACGCTCTTGAAATGTTTCCCCTCCTGCTGGGAGTGCCACCATCCTGCTCTTTCTCCAGTGAGATTTCTGCATTCTTATTGAGTACTGAGCTCATCCAGGAACAGAACAGGAGACTGTTCTGAGTCTCAATGGATTACGTGCTCTTTCTTTGTGCTCCCACATCCTCATTAAAATTATTACAGAACTGTAATTTGTATCTATGTGCTCCACTGGACCACGATCAGTTTAACAGCAGAGACAATGCTACACTCATCTTTGATCTCCAGTGTTTAGAATATTGACTGGTAAATGATACAATTTTGGCTTTTAGAAAGAGTTACATCAATAAATAACATTTGTAAGATACATTTATTCAAACTACTCTGCATTTACTTAAGAATACTGTTATTTAGCTCAAATCTTTATTCATTTTTCAAAAAACATATCACAATAAACTTGATTAAATGATCTGTTAAACACAAAGGAAAATACTGATTTTAACATACCTTCATGTGCCACACTAGAAATGTCATTAAGGGAGGAAATGATTTGTCTGTTATGACCCCTTAGGTGGCCTGAGTTTGGTCCCACTTATAAGTTCTTTCTACATCCTAAGACATGATTTGTTGATATGAAGCCAGGGTAAATCATCTCTTGTCATCCTTTCTTACCTTTGGGGCAATCCATTTCTGAGATGGTTGGTTCTCTTCCCTTCTCATGGAGGTGCCTTAGTCACAGTAGAGATTTACTGCTGGGGGCTTTTCCTCATCATATGGAAATCTGTACCAACCATCCCAGATAGTAATCCTGTCTTTTGCGTCTTTGGTCCTTATTGTTTCTTCTCTCTTTACCCAAACACATTTAAATAGTTTCTAAAGTTTGTAAATCCACAAAGTCTTCCCTAGTAATCACTGTCAGGTCTTATTGCTTTCCTCCATGATTTCCTGTAGCATTTTTTCCTATACCATTCACTTTGCCATTTAATTCTTTCTCCAACTGATGACAAATGCTGTGCAGTCTATTTCCAAATATAATATAAGCTGGCATGTTAACAAATGGATAACATCTCAGTGTGAGTTTTCCCAAGCCTGAGACAAGGGATTGTACTCCAGTACCTTATTTTGGGAAGTAATTCCAAGGGACAAAAGTGGGGGACTGGGAAACATGAAACCAGGAAAGATTGCCAATTCAAGGCTAAATGGTTACTGCTGTGGACAATGGGGTCCCAGTTCTACTGGGGACTCTCTGAAGAGCCATGTGAAGTAGTCCTTAGTCAGTGAATCAGGGTGTACTTATCCATGGACCTCCCCCTTCGCCTTGACCAAGGGCTTGCCCATACTTCTTGGTTTAACTTACCTCAGAATGGTGAGTGGATCCCTGCAGACCCCCATGTGGGGGTCATAGAGAATTCTCACGGCAAGAAGTAAGAAATGTGTGATGCTGCTAGAGCACAGTATTTCAGGTTGCACTGCATAGTGGTGGCCACACAGAGCCTAGAGTAAAAAGGTGGGCGAGGGAAGGTGAGGGGAGCATAAAAATGGCTCATAGAAGCTATAAAAGCGGCATCTCTGGCTTTTGGTGGGTAAACACAGGAGCTAACTGGTCAGCTGCTCCATAGGGCAAGAGGAGGGGCAGGGAAAGCATTGTAGATGGGGTGATCATTGAGTTGCACAAAATATTGACTTCAGCCTCAATGAATTACTGTAGTACAGCATGAAATGCTTTGGCAAATTCAATGAATATAAAGGAGAGATTTTTCTATTTCCCTTCTTCGGCATCTTACTTACAGGAATAATTTCATTCTGGCTCTGCTTAATGAGTTTTATGACCCCAGGCAAGTGAACACCTTGGCTGGACTCCAGTTTCTTCATTTATGAGATGAGGTGATCACTGAACTCCACTGAGGCTCTAACATTATGATTCCGTGAATCCGTATCCTCATAGTACACTAGAGCCTAAAATCCCACTGTCTTTCCAGAAATATGCACATCTGTATTACTGTGCTTTGCTTTCCTGCTAAATTCTCTGCTAGAATTTTTCCAGGGCTGGGAGACTCCACTAAGCTTCATTTTGCTTTCTTATGTTCTGTATGCTGATATTAATGATTCATGAATTGCTTTGGAATTTCCTAAATATTTATACAAGAAAAAAGTCTGTAAAGAATGCAACCCTGAAAAAAATAGTTAATGATGACTTCATGAAAATTTTAGCACATGTGCCCTTGGAAATAGTGACTTATAACTGCATGCTAAATGGCAAATTCCCAGAGTGTTTCCACTAAGATGAAAACAAAAACAAAAACAAAAAACCCTGAACTCTTTCCCATGGCCTCCAGATTATATATCATCTGACAAACAAACTCTGCTTCCTCATGCCCTTCCATCTCCCTTCCCTCTCCTAGTTCGAGCAACAGTGGCTTGCTTTCTACTTCTTGACCGTGCTTAGCTCATCTTTGACTCAGGGTCTTAACCATTCATGTTCTTCCTGCCTGGACTGCTCTGCTCATCTGTGTCTTCTCCTTGTTATTCATCTCTCCAAGCCAATATCACATCCTCAGAGAAGCCTGTCCTGCCTGCCCATCCAGCCTAAATTTGCTACGGTCAGTCTGTGTTACTTTATTTTTCTTCCCCAAATTATCACCATCATATTTTTTGGTTATCTAGTTTATATTTAGTTATGTATTTATTTATTTTCTGTCTCTAATAAAAGATAACCTTCCTTCTTCAATTGCATCGCCAGTTCCTATTAGAATATCTGGAACATAATCGATTCAGGATTGCTGAGTGGCCCATGGTCAACATTCAAACAAAAGAAAACAAACATTGAACTTGAAACTAGAATTCTTGAGTTGTTTCTGATATGAGATTATGTAATCTGAGAATAATACCATCTATCCTGTCTATTGCACAGGTTGTTGCTTTATGTTTCGACTTTAATTATCTGAGACTTTCCCTTCAAGAATATTCTAGAAGAATGCATTCATTCATTCTTTAACACTTTATGCTTATGGTTTGAATCCCAACTTCATCATATATTAACTGTGACAACTTGTCCAAGTTACTTAGCTGCCTTATGCCTCAGTTTCCTCATCTACAAAACAATGATGACAACAGTACCTACTTCATATATTATATCCAGAGTGCTTAGGAAGTACCTAACACATGGTAACCACTATGTAAGTGTTAACTACTGTTTTTTTTTTTCATTCTGTATAAGCTTCTTTCTCTGTTAATAACTCTGATTAATCCTAACCATCCTCCTAGGCAACACTCAAATGCTTGGTCTTCCATAAAACCCTTCCTTATATCCCCATTTGCCTTTACCTTCCCCCACCAAAATCCACGTAACATTTATACTTTTTTACATTCTATTCACTTAGTAAACACTTCAATACTTTCTTGTTTGTTTATTATTTGGTTTTGTAACACACAGTAAAGAATCATCAGGTATTTTCTTAGTGCCAGTTTATGAATAAATTTTTCTCCCAATAAATGGAATTAATTCTGTCTCAATTTACTTAAAATGCATATTTAAAACATTTGATTCAAACGGTTCCCTTTGTAATGATCACTGGTCTTCCTGAATAGAGGGGAAAATATCACATCTACTTTTTCAAGTCAGTTGTCTTTTCATTTCAACATACTCCAGAAAAAGTTCATTTTTATTTTACTACAATTTATTTGTTATAATTCAATATAAATTTTGAGAAAAATAGTTACTGAATTTAATGAAAACGATCTGTACACCAACCCTAAATGATGTGTATCTGCTGTTTGTCCAGAAGATTTGTAACTTTAAAAGTACAATACAATATTTTTCAGGATAGTTCTTATAATTTAAAATCGTTTATACCCAAAATGAAGTGTGAAGCAAAATATTATACACAAATTATAGTTTACATCTATTTCCCGGTTATAGTCAGAAGTGTTAATTTCTTAGTAAGAACTTCATTTGCTTCATTTTCTACTGATAGAAATATAGACGAAACTCCAAAGATGTTCTCCTAAATATATTTAGAAATTGAACAAACGTAATTCCTTTATTTATCTCCAATCAGTCATCTCTTCTATTTCCTGAAAAGACGGGTCTAAATCTTTATCGCTAGCTCCAGTTCCCCAGGTGTACACCTGCAGGGACATTCATCTGCAGATAAAATAGGACCATCAGATATGAACCTTTTGATTTCCTTCTACTTCCGGTCATAAAGATCTCTGTATTCACTTATATTTACTTCCTGTTCTTCTGTGGAAGGTCAAAGAAACGTACCCCATTTTCAAGCTCAACACCTTTGTCCCCTTGGCTTGCTGGAATAAAGAGTATTAGATATACCTGATTTAGGTGTACCTGAATATGAATCCCAGTTCTGTTACTTAATAACCATGGGACAATGGTTATTAAAATTTTCTGAGTATCTTTTGTTTCTCTGTTGTAAAGTGGAGATAATAAGTGCTACCTTGTCGAGTGATGATTATAAACATTATAAATTACATAATGTGTTAAGTAACCAGCAGTGTACACGTACAGGACCTAAAAAAGTTGATTTCTCCCTCTGCTTCTTTTTCCTCTCTTAAACTCACAACTCGCCAGACCTCAATTGTCTTTGTCTCAATGAGGGGAGATTCCTTTTCCTTTCATCCCTCTCTAACATCTCATTTTCTTATTTTTATCTTGTCCTTATCCAAATCACTCCATTACCTCCTGGATTCTACACTTAAAGACCCTTTCCTTACTGTCTCTCTTCTCCTTCTTATAGCCAAATTTCTCCAAAAGTTTCTCCTGTCTTCATTTCCTCAGTTTCCCATTCATCCTTCTAGCTAACTCAGACGCCTATCATGTTATTAAAACTTCTGTTTGCAAGTTTAACAAGAATCAGTTGTCAATTTTACCATTTTCTTTATGATCATTCTACTTCTTCCACGTCCTTGAAAGTCGTACCTTTCGTGGCTTTGATGACGTGGTGCTATTTTTCCTCCTCTCTAGGTAAGTCTCCTTATTCTAGCTCCCTCTTACATACAGGTAAGTTCCAGCAACCCCTTCTTTGTCTCATGTGCACTCTGTCTATTCTAACAGAGCATTATTACAAGTTCCCACAACGTGAATAGTTTCCTCTCTGCTGCTGTCTCCCAAATCAAACTCCCCAGCCAAGCATATCAATTGGTTAATATGCATTTCAACCTGAATATCCTACATAACACTTAGACATCTAGAATCATCATCTCTTACACCCTCAAATCTATTGCTAATGGTTTTCTATATGTTGCTTACTGGACAAAGAGCTTTCAAATGTCCAAACTACAGGCAAATGAAACTTTCCAGATTTCTCTCTGGATTCCTCATCAACCCTATCCAAATGTCCGTACAGTGAATTCTACCTCATAAATGTCATTCCATCTGTTCTGTTTTTTCCCACTGCTTAAATTTAATGCCTTAGAATTTTTCACCTACACTATTTTCATATTTCCCAATTGATCTCCTCAATAATTTCTCCTTTCTTATTGATCATCGTGCAAAATACTACCAAAATTGTTAACATTCTAAAACATAAAACTTAAAAAAAATTATAAACTTCAATAATTTTAAGTTCATCAGCAGCCTAATTATGTATTCAATTACAGTCCCTAGAGGATGGGAGAGGACAGAAAAAATATTTGATGAAGTCTGTAACTCCTTCATGAGAAGCTCAAAGTTATGAATACTTCCAAGAATCCTAACATCCTCCTAACTTCCCCCCCCAAAAAATGAAGGAATCTGTAGTTGCTTAAGAAAATTACTTAAAAGAAGTGATGAAGATAAAATTTTAAAATCAGCCAGAGAAAAAGTTTGAATTACACACAATGGAACAAAGATATGGATGACAGCAGATTTCTTACTGAAAACAAGGTAAGCCAGAAGAAAAAAAACGCTGAAAGAAAAAAATTTCCACCAAGCTAATATTCTAAATTAAACAAAAATTAAAATTCAAAAACAAAGGCAAAATACTTTTTTAGACCAAGAAAAGCTGAAAGAATTCATCATCCATCAGCAGACCTTCATCATACCATATACTGAAGAAAGTCCCTCAATAAAAAGGAAAATGACAGAAGCTGAAAATCTGAATATACACCAAGAAATGAAGAGCACAGGAAATGGTAACTGCTTAAGTAAATACAAAAGATGTTTCTCTTGCACATTAAATCATTTTAAATGGTAATTGATAGCTTAAGGCAAAAATAGTAATGCACTATAGTATTTGTAACATTTGTCAGAAGTAAAATATATGACCAAAAAAGCACAAAGAACAGGAAGGAAGAAAGAGAAATATGGATCTGAACAAATACTTTATCATAAAAGATACATGGAAGGCAACTAAATACATGATAAGCTGTTTAACAGCATTCGTCGTTAGGGAAATGAAAATTAAAACCATGATGATATACCACTAAATACTTATGTGAATGACTCAAATTAAATGACAATACCAAGTGTAGACAAGGATGAAGAGCAACTGGAACTGCTGATGGGAATGTAAAATGGTACAATCACTTTGGGCCCTAAGTTAACAGTTTTCTAACATTGTGAATAAACACTTCCCAAGTGACGCAGCCATCTTTATCGGAGGTATTTGCCCAAGAGAAATGAAAGCATATACCAGTATTCCTCTACATGCATGTTCCTAACAGCTTTGTAATAGCTCAGAACTGGGGACAACCCATATATCCATCCATAGTCTAATCAATAAACAAATTACAATATATGCTTACAATAAAATGCTACTCAGCAATAGAAAGAATGAGCTATGGATATATTTTAAAATATAGATGAATCCTAACCTGTTCATGCTTAGTGAAAGAAGCCGCTTCAAAAAAGTACAACTTATGATTCCGTCTAAAAATTACATGTAAATCTCTAGTGACAGAAATGAATCAGTAGTTTCCTGGAAGGGGATGCAGGCATTGCAGGAAGGAAGAAATACAAAAGGGGCATGAGGAAATTTTTGCTGATGATGGATATGTTCATTATCTTTATTGCTTTGACTGTCTCATCAATGTCTACCTATGTCAAAATGTATCAAATTGTACACTCTAAATATGTATACAATACAGTTTATTGTATATTGATTATACCCCCAATAAATCTGTTAAGTTTTTTTAAAATTCAATATCCATGTTCTTCAGCATATTATGAAAGGTGCTGTTTTATGTGCATAGCCTTAATTCCTACTTCCCACGTGCATGCATCCTGTCCTTCAGTCCTGCTGCATCACTACCTACTATGCTCTAAGAACCATTCTCATGCCACCATGACTCAATATCCAGGCCTTCTTTTTAGAGCAGACTTTATCCCTTAACTGGAAAATACATAATTTTTCTTCAAGGTACAATTCAAATGCCCTTGGCACCAAAGTACAACCAAAACAGCAAAAAGAAGGAAACACTATTTGTTGGGTATGTCTTATTGAGTTGACCCATAGTGAGTGAAAAATCTTAATGTCAATAACCAGTAGAAGTCCATACAATCAATAAACAAATTTCAAGGATTCTTTACTCTGGAATTTTTAAAGGCAAGAAAGATACTAGTTGAGAATGATTAATCCAACACTAGGAGTGTATGATTAATAGAGAGTTTAGTAAAGGATTGTATTAGGCACACAGATACTAATAATGTTACCTAAATTTTATTGAGTGATTATTATACTGTGGTTACTACAAATGTATTATCTCATTTAATGCAGAAATTATATTAGTGACACATTTTTATTATCTTCATTATAAAAATAAACTGAGATTTTATAGTTAAATTAGCTTTCCCAAAGTCTCAAAGGTCATGAGTTGGGAAGCAGAGGTTTGAATAGTAGTAGTCCAAATTCAGAGATCTCTCTTACTGTCAGCACCCTGCCATTCATTCTTATGAGAATTTCTAAAACCACTTCACTGAGGAATTAGTTAAACATTTATCCAGGTATAGTTAAGTAAAATGTCTGTTTTGTTTTTTTATAGATCCTGTTAATTTCCCATTCATACTCTACATTGTCCTAAACTTTTATCTTCTCCCTTACAAATAAGTGACAGAATGAACTCTTTTTAGTATTTGGGCTGCTAAACTAATTTCACAGAATTTTATATCTCTGTCTGCTCAAAATCCAGATCCTAAAACCCATCTTTCATCAACAGCATTCACATTGTTTCAAATACCCCTGACTCTGGTTGTTACTGCATTGAGTCTATATAATGCAAAGCTTCCCAATGCTTCTCCTGCCATATGTCTAGTGTCAGTTGCTTTCAAGATGGTGTTTGTCTCTGTTTATCTGTAATGTCTTCAGCAGTACTAATAAGGGTGGGAGGTATTGTGTGGGCAACCCTAGCTATTACTGAAAAGAAACATCTTCCAGACTAAGTTTCACTAGATTAAGTCTCCTCCACTGAAGAGAAATAATTTATTCTTCGTCACTTACTGCATAATATTTTCAAATATTTGCCTTATGATTTTTTTCATATCAGGGCTTATGTGGTTATATCACATTTTCCCTGCACTCTTTCGTGTCACCCTCAGTTAGAATTGCCACCACCCCCCCTCTGTACTGCCCTGGCGCTTTGCCTGTAGCAGAGTTATAAAACTTTGCCTCTTGGAGTCTGCTAGACTATAAATTACTCCCAGGGCATGACCATGTCCTATTTCTTTCATATGAAAAAGCCATCAGGGACTTCTCAGTCCTCATCTTGTTAGAACTCTTAGCAGCACTGGACACAGTTGCCTCTCCTTCTTCCTTGAATCCTTTCCTTCGTTTGGCTGCCAGGTCACCACCCTCTATTAGCTTACCTATGCTTGTGGTGGACCCTGCTTCTCTGTCTCTTTCTGAAGGTGAATGGTCCCCAAAGGGGTCGTGCAGAGCATAGCTGTGCCATTGGGTGTGGCAGCCCTGTCCCCAGGGCTGATCCTTTGAGCATTTATATTCTATCTACTTTAATTCTTTTTTTCTCTCTCATCCATTTCTGTGGCTTTAAAAACCATCTCTAAGCTGACAAACCCCACATTTATATCTCCAGCACAGACCTCTCCATGAACCCCATCCTCTTACATCTGTCTGCCTATTTGACATGTCTGCTTGCACGCCTAATAGACATACAAGTCCTAGCTTGTCCTAAATTGAACCCTGAGTCTTTCCTGCTCCCGAATCTCCTAATACGGGCTTTCACCTTTTGGTAAAAACAATTCCATCCCTCCTGTGGCTCAGGGTAGAACCACTGGACTCACTTCTGATTCTGCTCATTTGTCTCCTATAATATAAATGATCCATTAACACATCCTCTCATCTCTCTTTTCAGTATATATTCAAAAATCACACACTTCATACCTCCTTCACGGCTACCACCCTGACCCAAACCACCATCATCCTCTACATGGATTATTGCAGCAGCTTCCAAATTGTCTCCTAAATGATAACCTCACTCTCTTCAGCCTGTCCCCAATACGGCAGCTAAAGAAATTCTGTTGCTCAAACCTGCCTAAGGCTTCACATCTCAGAGTAAAAGACAAGCTTATTGCAATGGCCTACGGGGCCTTTCAGGATTTGTCATCTCGCCTTCAGCGCGTTGTATCTATTCCTCCTTTCCCTACTCACTCTGATGATCCACGCTGGCTTCTTTGCTGTTGTTCAAATATCCCAAGCAAAATCCTCTGTACTTGCTATTCCCTTTGCCTAGAACAGTCTTCTCCCAAATGTCCACACAGCTCATTCTCCCCCTTCTCCCAGGTTTTGACTCAAATGTTATCTTCTAGGGAAACTCTCCTTGATCCTCCCTAGACGATAAAAAGTTTCTGACCACTTCTATCTCCCTTCCTACTTTGTTTATTTTCATAAAATTCACCTTGGTGTAGTCTATTATATATTTTAGTTATTTAGTTAATTTATTGTCTTTCTCTCCCCTCATTAGAATGGAAAACCCAGAGTGCAGGGATTCTGTTTTTCTCACCATTGTTTTCCCAGCACTTAGAACAGTGCCTGATGCATAGAAGGCACACAAAAAGCATTTGTGGAAAGTGTAAAAGTATGAGTGAAACAAGTGCATGTGTGAATGAGAGAGTGAATGAATGAATATTTCCCATGACCTAACCTCATTTCTGTGATAGATAAATAACAGTAAATATTTATTGAAATGAAAAGGAAAGCTCAGGCAAATAGGACAAAGTTAAAATGAGAAAAAGGTGAAGATTAATGGAGAAGGACAAAAGTAATAACAATATTACTCTCTCTTCTCTCATCTTCACATCTGATGTGGGAAAAGGAGAATTGTTCTGGACAACTTACACTATTGTTTACTTTAGCACAAGCACTGAATTTTTCTTTTCATTTGTTAAGTTCCCTGCCACCTGCTTTCTTTATGTTTGTAAATACAGATGATCCACCTACTCAGTTGGCTTCTGTCAGCTGTCCTGACTTTTGTTCCAATCTTATTTTGCTGTTTGACCTACTCTACCATGCTGTAAAGACATCTAGATGTAAAACTGCTAAATAAATCAAAAAGATTATGCCAGGTCCTTTTAGAAGAGACTGTACTTTGGTTCTCGAGGAATAAACATGAAAAATTGTTTACATATTAGTGGAGACATAACTTGTCTCTATACGTATTTTTTAATATATATAATCCCACTTTCGCCAAGTTATGTCAGGAAAATTCCCCAGTATTTTTCCTCACTTCACAAAAGTCAGTTTATCAGGGTTCTTATAAAATAGAACTGAAGAGGAACTCATTTGTGCCTAATCATGGTGGTTGATTCAGACACTCATACTATCAGTACTATTGTCACTCCGTTTTGAGAGGCATGTTGTATGCAAACCTCTTGCTTTTTCTGTAACTAGATGGACATTGTAATTTCTGTAGTGTGCTGTTCCCACTTGGTTACGTTTTGGAGACACTGTCAAAGCACTAATGAAAATTACTAGTCAATGAGCAATCATTTATTGCGCAGAGCCCATGCCTTCAAGGAGCTAATGATCCAGCAGAATTATCAGACATACATATGGGATTATAATATTCAGATTAATAGTACACAGCTATTAAAAAGGCATGCTACTCTAACCCACATACAAGTGGGCGTGAGCCAGAGGTTGCCTTTCAACTTTCATTGAGACAGCGTGTTGCTTCTCTCTGCCCAGCCTGTAGTCCGAGACAAAACTGATCATGTGAGAAAACAACTGAAAGAGAAACAGCTAATCCAATGTGTTTTCTGCTCACACAGGGAACAGAAGACAATTTATGCTCTTCTAAAGCCAGAGAGGAGTGTGTAAACCACCCCTTACTCCCACCTATGCATAAAATCATTCACAAGCAATGCAGCCTAAAATGCAAATTTTAAACAAGGTTTAGCAGAGCCAGAGAAAGCAGAGCCTCTTTCCAGCTTCCTTTGGCTCTCACTAAGAGGGAGATGAAGACAGTCTGTAGTGTCAAAACAACCAGGCTGCAGAGAGGATCCTGCTGTTGAGATTGAGGAGGGGGATTCACCTGAGGGATCAATCTGGGGGATTCTGCCTCGTGACAGTCCCTAGTTATTGCCTCTGTGGCTGGGAAGAGTCAAGAGTCAGAGGATTCTGCAGGGCATGGAACTCTGCCCATATTCTTCTTCCAGCTCCCTTTTCTCTTAATGGCTTTGAGGAGAGCAGCCGGATGACCTCGATGTGACTGCCCCAGAAATAAGCACCTGGCGCTAGCACCCGTGTGGCTTCCCGTCTTTCTAGTCATTCTGAGCCCTGCATCTCTGAATTGCAGGATATGCCCTGTTTGCTCTCAAATCATTTCCTGACAGTCTCCTGCCTGCTCTGCGTCTCAGGAAACTATTTTCCATGCTCCCTGTCCTCCGGCTTCTGGGTATTTTGAGTCCATGGGAAGCGGGGCCAAAGGAAGGGAGAAGCCCTTACACTGGGTATCGCTCCCCCTCAGCCTCCTGACAGCTCCTTGGTAGCTTCATTTCATGCTGCATGGGACCTGCCTATGTCACAGCTCCTGCCAGGGAGCCAGCCTCATGGCGTCTGAGCTCTGTTAACACGACCTCTTCTTATTCCTCCACTCCTGGGCTAATAGGGGCTTCCTGGTACAGCTAAGCTCTAGGTTGCCTTCCTGTCTCTCTCTGTCTTGTCAGGCTACCCTTCACCTGTGTTACCAATTTCTTGCACTAAATTATTTTATTTTGAAGGAGCCAGTGCCATTTCTGTTTTGCTGCTGGACACTGATTCACAGGTTGTCAATCAAGTTGGATCTTTCAACCTCCTTCTTGGCTAGGGTTGCTAAGGTGTAGAAAAGGACAATGTTCAATAGACCACCAGTTGTCTTCCCAATCCAGCAGATGATAGCCCTGACGTGCATATTAACTATATATATGTTTTATTTAGTATATTCTTGATGCTCTGACATCTGGGCCCTCGGTGACTGGTAGGAGACTGCCCCTTGAAGGGCTAGCTAATTCTTAGAGGTGGCAGACAACTCCTCTGTGCGCATGACTGTCATAAGCAAACCAGCCAATCCAGAGCCCACAGGGCTCAATCACCTCCTTTATCACAATCTAACACTTCCAGCTCTTATCCACCTGCCGTAATGACCCTGGGCAGTGCTTGTACTCCAGAGCCCACTGAAAGTATTCAAACTCGCCAACCCTACGCCTGCTTCCCCTCCTGCCTCACCCATTCTTGCCATGGAAACCATGGTGAGGGCTTCGCTCATATTTTCCTCTTACTTCTTCTGCCTCCCGACTGGTTCCCCGTGTGGCCCTGCATGGTGTGTCATGTGTCCTATTTCTAGGGATCTAGCGCATATGAGTATAAAAATTTCTTCCTTCCTAACAGTCAGTTCTGTGTCTGTTTGTCTTACCACACATGTTTAAACAAATCTTGGTATGTTTTTAAACAATGAGATACAGTCTTTGGTTTCTGTAGATTTTTTTCCTCTAATATTTTATTCTTAAATATCATCATTCTATTAAGATAGTCGGTTGGAAGATCAGATGAAAGGGAATGTTAGCCTGAAGCTACATTTATCTAAACACCACAGAGTGTTTACATGCCACTGGTCAGCCTTAAGCCATCTTCTTTAATGGTCATTTTTAATTGTAATCAGTCTTATTAGGTCTTCTGCCCTAAAAGAACCAACCTCCTGGTTCACCTTTCTTTCCCTCCTATTTCACAAAGACAATCGAATGCACCGTAGGTGAATTACTTCAGTTACCTATCCCCCACACACAGAATGTTCTGTTCCTGCAACCTCAGAGAATGTAGCTTCACTCCTCCTGGAAGCTAATCCTCTCCCCTGTGCTCTGTATCCCACCTGCTCCAAACTGCTGTATGCTCAACCCAGCTCTCTTCCTTGGATTCTCTACTTTTTAAATTCTTCCCCTCAGCTTAAGAAAAGTCCAAGTCTTTTAATATTTTTTAAAATTTATTTTATTCAAGTATAGTCAATTCACAATGTTGTATTAATTTCTGCTGTACAGCAATGTGACTCATATATATATATTCTTTTTCATATTCATTTCCATTATGGTTTATCATAGGATATTGAATATAGTTCCCTGTGCTATACAGTAGGACCTTGTTGTTTATCCATTTTATATATAATAGCTTGCTCTGCTAATCCCAAACTCCCAATCCATCCCTCTTCCCCTTCCCCTCCCCCTTGGCAACCACAAGTCTGCTCTCTATGTCTGTGAGTCTGTTTCTATTTTGTAGATAAGTTCATTTGTGTCATATTTTAGATTCCACATATAAGTGATATCGTATGGCATTTGTCTTTCTCTCTCTGACTTACTTCACTTAGTATGATAATCTTTAGGTCCATCCATGTTGCTGCAAATGGCATTATTTCATTGTTTTATACGGCTGAGCAATATTCCATTGTATATATGTACCACATCTTTATCCATTCACCTGTCGATGAACATTTAGGTTGTTTCCATGTCTTGGCTATTGTGAATAGTGCTGCTATGAACATAGGGGTGCATGTATCTTTTTGAATTAGAGTTTTGTCTGGATATAAGCCCAGAAGTGGGATTGCTGGATCATATGACAATTTTATCTTTAGTTTTTTGAGGAACCTCCGTACTGTTTTCCATAGTGGTTGCTCCAATTTACATTCCCACCAAAGGTGTAGGAAGGTTCCCTTTTCTCCACACCTTCTCCAGCATTTGTTATTTGTAGACTTTTTAATGATGGCCATTCTGACCAGTGTGAGGTGGTACTCCATTGTAGTTTTGATTTGCATTTCTCTAATTAGTGATGCTGAGCATCTTTTCATGTGCCTGTTGGCCATCTGTATGTCTTCTTTGGAGAAATGTCTATTTAGGTCTTCTGCTCATTTTTCAATTGGGTCGTTTGTTCTTATGCTGTTGAGTTGTGTGAGCAATTTGTGTATTTTGGAAATTAAGCCTAGTCGGTCACATCATTTGCAAATATTTCAAGTCTTTCATCTTTAAACAAAATATTTACCTTTTCTGTGTGTCCCCCCTCCTTCCCGCCTTCCTTTCATACCTGAACTTATGGAAGATTAATACTTAAAAGTAATTTATCTTCTCTTCGTCAATTATAATCTGGTTTATGCCCCTTCTTTCCACCGAAACTGATGTTTCTGTGGTCTCCAGTCACCTCCCAATGAACTACTTTGTAAATCTGATTTGGCCTGTGCAGTATTTATCACCTTAGGCTCCTCTTTCTTCCTTTGATTGACGTGACACCACCCTCTCTTGATTCTCAGGCTGCACTTTCTCACTTCCCTTCCTTGTCTCTTCTTCTTCCTGTTTGCCTTTTGAATATTGCAGTTCCTGGGTTTCTTCCTTTGTCATTCTCAAAGATCCATTCACCTACTTTCCTGGCCAAAATGGTGTCACTCCAAGTTATACCATTGGGTTAAGCCAGCATTCCCCTAGTGGGTATTACAAAGAAAATGTATGTAGATATATACAAATATTGACAGATATTGGTAGAAATGCTATAAAGGAATGTTTTCCCTAGTCAGATAAGATTGGGTAACAGTTAACTAGAGAAAATTAAACAGAGAGAGCATATCTGCGGTGCACCATTTCTAAAACATTTTAATTTTTTTTTAAAATAAGGCATATATTAACACCTTTTGGCAGTATTGTCATGCAGAAGCTAGTTTATAAAATGTCGGATGGTAACACTGTTTCAGAAGGACCTTGCATAAATTTGCACTAAGATACATTAATTTATTAGGACCCTCTAATAGTCTAGTGTGGGCAGGAATAACACAGTGTATCTCATATTAAAACGTAAGTTAAGCAAGTTTTGGTAAAAAGGAAGAGACAGGCCTGAGGCAAGTCGGGACCATGAGAAAGCATGGCACTGGGCTAACTTAGACATTCCCAGAACTTGAAGAAATTTCACGAAACTGCAGTAAGGCAGTAGACATACCAAAGGAATGAAAGATTTGTACAAGACTATTGTTCTGCACCAGTGAAAGTAAAAAATTACATGTTTTTTAAAGTTGTATAGGTTAATGAAACTCTTCAAAATATATATAACTTCTCCCCATCAGTTTCATCAAAATGTAATACTCAGATAAAACCTTTGAAAAACTAAAAAAAAAAAAACCCTTTTCCTTATAAACAATTTTATTTCCTTTCACAAATGATAAGGCTGTAACTAATCCAATTTACAAAGAGAGAAACCTAGTTTTAGAAGATAATTGAATTTGTGTTATTACGTCCACAGAACTAGTCTTTGTTTTTCTTGTAGGTATAATTAGAAATAGGAAAATGAAGAAACAAAATTGAATTTTACCTAAAGCACATATGAAAGTTTAGTTACAAACATGGTGTATATTGTTCAGCTTCGAGCTGTGATGAATACTTTTCAAAGTCGTGGAAAGCTGTTTTAGAATGGTGTCCACAGCAACCTAGCAAAATCTAAGCAGAGGTACAATTTTTTTTAATTAGTCTTTAATTGTCCCTTTTCAAAGCTGGAACAATCATAGCAAAACTTTCAATAGATTTCATTTATATTGACACAAAAATACAATACTTTAAAATAGTACCCTTTAGCATCTATACTACAGATAGACACAAAATTAGAATACAGCTGTAAATAGGAAATTACTCATTTCAAATTATGCTGTTAAAATAGAATGTGACATTACATGATGCATCTCTTCTTATGAAAAAAGCATATCACAGATATTTCAAGACAATCCCATATTACATAGAATTTATTTCTTTTTGCTTACACATGTGATTTTTTAATATTAACCACTGACTATGGTATTCAAAATTACATACTTGGCCACATAAAAGCTTTACAACATTTTAAATGCATACATTGAAAGTTTAGATTACATTGTAATCTAAACAAACAGTATTCACCCAGCCAGCAATACTCAAGAGAAGGGAACACTAAAAACTGGACATTTTAATTTTAAAATTTTGTATGAAAGAGAATTTGCTATCCTCTCAAAACTTGACGGAACTATTACCAAACTGCAGATTATGTCTTTTCAATCCCTCTGGGAACATCTATCTACCCAGCATCTGTCCTTGTTCCCAGCTTCACTCCTCAGCGTCACAGCTTGTGTTGAAGTATAACATCTTTTCTGTCACTTAGCAAACTACTTTTGCTCACAAGCACAGAACTTGGGATTTCCAAGGCATTACTCTAAACTTGAGAAGAACATCTTTGAGGATGTAGCACTTCTCTGCTAATCCTTCCTCGTTTTCTGTCTTCAACACACACAGAGGCAGCAAGGAAATAAACAGAACCATACAGTTGTTTGGAGGACTCTGTGACGAGGAAGTGTCTGGGTCTCAGTGGATTGTTTAAGACACTGATGTCAGCCTATGCAGTATTCATTCTTCCTTTCCTCCAACCTGAAAGGCTCCCATCTGTTCAGGATTACAGCATGCTCAGATAAAAACTTACAACTTATAGATCCTTTGTTATTAGACATAACTGAATGCTGGCAAATAATGCACATAATGGCATTGAGTGGGGCTTTGGGAAAGTTTCTTTTAAAGGAGGAAGATTTAGCTGACATGTGCCCTTTGCCTTTTTTTTTTTTTTCCTTCTTCCTGCTTGAAATTCAGTACAACACTGGAGGCAAACCAGAGGTGCCAAGTATAACATGTGAAGGATGACTGAATGAAAGGCTGAATCCCACACAGAGTCTTGGGACCACCATACCTGTCCCAGGCAGCCTATCTCTGGACCACTTGATATGTTGAACAAACAAACAGAAAACCCAAATCCCTCTCATGTACAACTGATTTTTCATTTGGTTTTCTGTTACTTGTAGCTGAACACAATCCTAGCTACTACAGTAAGAATAGTCTACCCTAGTTAATTTTTATAATGCTGAGCCATGTCCGTAGTATTTGTGCCAGATAAGCATGACTTTTTCTGTATTATAACAGAATGAAAATATTAGACTTTATCCCTATTTAAATCCTTGTTTTTGTGGATAAACTTAAAAGAAGCATAATTATCAGCACTATAGCCATTAGAAGTCAGAAATAAAACCAGATAAAATCTGAAAACATGTTTGTATTGGGTGTTGTTTAGAGCTTTAAATTTAATTGTTAATAAATTGTATATGTAGTACATTAATTAAAATGGATAACTCCACAATAATGAAATATATGACATTTGAACTATTAAACATAAACAGAATTAAATAAAAGAAAGTTAAATTTCAGTAAAAGAATGCTATAACTTAAAACCACCAGAAAGCTGGTAACTGAAAGGGCATCATTTGAATTTAAAATTTAAGGATGGAATGAGCAGCTGTGTTGTTGAAGAGCAGTATAGTTTTGTAAAACAAAGTGCTTGTGTAAAATCTGTGAAACCAAAATCTCAACGCTATCCACTCTTATCACACTAAATAGATAAATTGATGAGAGAGAGAGAGAGAGAGATGATAGATGATGGGTAGATGGATAGGCAGATGGGTGGATAGATAGATGAAAGATAGAGAGATAGACAGGTAGATGATGGGTGGATGGATAGATAGGTGATACATACATGCATACATACACAGATAGAAAAAATATGGCAGTTACCATGGTACAAACTCTTTATGTGGCATTCATGACTCTCAGCGAAGTATCCCCAGACTCTTTCTCCAGTTCCTATCTTCCCACCTCGCCACCCTCAAACTCAATAATCAGTTCAACACAGTTTGCAAAAATGGCCACAGATAGAAGGAGAGTTACCACAGCCTTCCCCCACTCCCTTAGGAAGAGCAGACAGGGGCTGATAACTGTGTTCCCACTTTGCACACTGAGTAAAAAATGTCTCTGAAAGAAAATTAAAAATGGGAAATTCAGTGCTTGTGAACATGCAAGAATCAGGACAGCTTCATTTTTTAGATTGTGTAAAAGGTGAGACTACGGCTTTACTTTGATAAGCAAGCATTTGAAGGTGGCTGAGTTTACTAATACTGTAGAAGCATTTTAAATTATTTGCTGATGATTGACTCTTAGAATTACCTGGTATTCTCCATTTTCCTTGTAAAAATATCAGTATGGACCTACTCACCTGATGCAGGAGCCCTTCTGATCTCATTTGTTTTTACTTTCTTTTGTTATGTTCATTATGCATTTTAATTAGACATCAGGAAACCAAGTAAAATATAGGTTTATAAAGAAAAGTAATTAAATAGCCTTGAAACTTGTAAAAGCGAGCTGTTGCTGCTCTCCTCTACCTCCCAAACCATCTGTGGAATTAGGTGTGAGCTAACTAAAATAGGAGTAAAAATGTAAAAATACTGACTAATCCTTCATTTGCTTCGTAAGTGTTTATAAGCTACCACTTGATGTTAAAAATAAAAATTGAAACTTTAGACAGTGCATTATGAATATAGTTTATGCAAGAAAGACTAAGAGATATCCATCATGGGCATCTATTCAAACGAAAGGCTTTGGTCTTACATCAACAGGTGGGAGATTGCAGGTATACTGATCAGCTTCAAGTTACAAAAATGGTGTTAAGCTATTGGATCAGATGATTACTTTGTTGCCTCTGAACTCTGAACTCAGTATAATTTATGCCTCTCTTATAGAAGAGGAAAGACTAAGAAAGGGAAGCAACATGGCCAAGATCACCTGGTAGAGTTCATACTTGAACAAAATCTGCTCCATTCCCAAACCGCTGTAAGCAGATACTGAATTCCTTCCTTAGATGACCACTATGATATAGTAACATCATCGACAGTGGCTAAATTGGAAACAAGTATACATACATAGAAAACATATGTATCCCTCAAGCAAACTGTATTGATTTTCAATTTTGCTTTCTGTGAATCAAATAGAAAACAAAAGACAGTATTTCAGTATTAATGTTTGTTACCAACGAATTATGATTTCCATTCAACTGGAATGCATTTACTTGCATCCTGGATATTAAGATATTTACTAAATTTATATTGTTGCTAAGTAACAGATTAAATGCAACCCACCTCAGTGATTTTAAACACTGGATAAATGCCACCAGTTTTTAAACAGAAAATGTTAAGTACTATAGGATACTCAGTTTTGGGTTCTTGAGTTGCATTATGATTGGAAACAAATTTTCAACTAATTATTCTTCCCTCAGCCTTCTTATATCACGTCATTCCCTTTGCCTTCATGTCCTCCTCATGTAGAAAAACTTATTTTTGTACACAGAAAAAACATGAAGGCTCTTTATTTAGCTCACAGAAATTATACCTTAAACCTGGAAAGATTTTAAGTAAATGGTAAAAGATCATTTCATAATCTTATGGCCATTACACCTAATAATCTTTTTTTTAACATCTTTATTGGAGTATAATTGCTTTACAATGGTGTGTTAGTTTCTGCTTTAAAACGAAGTGAATCAGTTATACATATACATATATCCCCATATCTCTTCCCTCCTGCATCTCCTTCCCTCCCACCCTCCCTATCCCACCCCTCTAGGTGGTCACAAAGCACCGAGCTAATCTCCCTGTGCTATACAGCTGCTTCCCACTTGCTATCTATTTTACGTTTGGTAGTGTATGTATGTCCATACCACTCTCTCACTTTGTCCCAGCTTACCCTGCCCCCTCCCCATATCCTCAAGTACATTCGCTAGTAGGTCTGCGTCTTTATTCCCGTCTTGCCCCTAGGTTCTTCATGACCATTTTATTTTAGATTCCATGTATATGTGTTAGCATACAATATTTCTTATTCTCTTCCTGACTTACTTCACTCTGTATGACAGAGTCTAGGTCCATCCACCTCGCTACAAATAACTCAATTTAGTTTATTTTTATGGCTGAGTAGTATTCCAGTGTGTATATGTGCCACATCTTCTTTATCCATTCATCTGTCGATGGACACTTAGGTTGCTTCCATGTCCTGGCTATTGTAAACAGAGCTGTGATGAACATTGTGGTACATGACTCTTGAATTATGGTTTTCTCATGGTCTATGCCCAGTAGTGGGATTGCTGGGTCATATAGTAGTTCTATTTTTAGTTTTTTAAGGAAACTCCATACTGTTCTCCATAGTGGCTGTATCAATTTACATTCCCACCAACAGTGCCAGAGGGTTCCCTTTTCTCCAAACCTTCTCCATCATTTATTGTTTGTAGATTTTTTGATGATGGCCATTCTGACTAGTGTGAGGTGATAACCTCATTGTAGTTTAGGTTTGCACTTCTCTAATGATTAATGAAGTTGAGCATTCTTTCATGTGTTTGTTGCCAATCGGTATGTCTCCTTTGTAGAAATGTCTGTTTAGGTCTTCTGCCCATTTTTGGATTGGGTTGTTTGTTTTTTTGATATTGAGCTGCATGAGCTGCTTGTAAATTTTGGAGGTTAATCCTGTGTCAGTTGCTTCATTTGCACATATTTTCTCCCATTCTGAGGGTTGTCTTTTCGTCTTGTTTATGATTTCCTTTGCTGTGCAAAAGCTTTTTAATTTCATTAGGTCCATTTTTAAATTTCTGTTTTTATTTCCATTTCTCTAGGAGGTGGGTCAAAAGGATCTTGCTGTGATTTATTTCATGGAGTGTTATGCCTATGTTTTCCTCTAAGAGTTTAATAGCGTCTGGCCTTACATTTAGGTCTTTAATCCATTTTGATTTTATTTTTGAGTATGGTATTAAAGAGTGTTCTAATTTCATTCTTTTACATGTATCTGTCCACTTTTCCCAGCACCACTTATTGAAGAGGCTGTCTTTTTTCCATTGTATATTCTTGCCACCTTTATCAAGGTGACCATATGTGCGTGGGTTTACCTCTGGGCTTTCTATGCTGTTCCAGTGATCTATATTTCTTTTTCTGTGCCAGTACCATACTGTCTTGATGACTGTAGCTTTGTAGTATAGTCTGAAGTCAGGGAGCCTGATTCCTCCAGCTGTGTTTTTCTTTCTCAAGATTGCTTTGGGTTTTCGGGGTCTTTTGTGTTTCCATACAAATTGTGAGATTTTTTGTTCTAGTTCAGTGAAAAATGCCAGTGGTATATTGATAGGGATTGCACTGAATCTGTAGGTTGCATTGGGTAGTAGAGTCATTTTCACAATGTTGATTCTTCCAATCCAAGAACGTGGTATATCTCTCCATCTATTTGTATCATCTTTAATTTCTTTCATCAGTGTCTTATAGTTTTCTGCATACAGGTCTTTTGTCTCCTTAGGGAGGTTTATTCCTAGATATTTTATTCTGTTTGTTGCAATGGTAAATGGGAGTGTTTTCTTAATTTCACTTTCAGATTTTTCATCATTAGTATATAGGAATGCCAGAGATTTCTGTGCGTTAATTTTGTATCCTGCTACTTTACCAAATTTATTGATTAGCTCTAGTAGTTTTCTGGTAGCATCTTTAGGATTCTCTATGTATAGTATCATGTCATCTGCAAACAATAGCAGCTTTAGTTCTTCTTTTCCGATTTGGATTCCTTTTATTTCTTTTTCTTTGATTTCTGTGGCTAAAATTTCCACAACTATGTTGAATAATAGTGGTGAGAGTGGTCAACCTTGTCTTGTTCCTGATCTTAGTGGAAATGTTTTCAGTTTTTCACCATTGAGGACGATGTTGGCTGTCGGTTTCTCATATATGACCTTTATTATGTTGAGGTAAGTTCCCTCTGTGTCTACTTTCTGGAGGGTTTTTATCATAAGTGGGTGTTAAATTTTGTCAAAAGCTTTCTCTGCATCTCTTGAGATGATTATAAGGTTTTTCTCCTTATTTGTTAATATGGTGTATCACATTGATTCATTTGCATATATTGAAGAATCCTTGCATTCCTGGGCTAAACCCTACTTGATCATGGTGTATGATCCTTTTAATGTGCTGTTAGATTCTGTTTGCTACTATTTTGTTGAGGATTTTTACATCTATGTTCATCAGTGATATTGGCCTGTAGTTTTCTTTCTTTGTGACATCTTTGGTTTTGGTATCAGGGTGATGGTGGCCTCGTAGAATGAGTTTGGGAGTGTTCCTCCCTCTGCTATATTTTGGAAGAGTTTGAGAAGGATAGGTGTTAGCTCTTCTCTAAATGTTTGATAGAATTCGCCTGTGAAGCCATCTGGTCCTGGGCTTTTGTTTGTCAGAAGATTTTTCATCACAGTTTCAATTTCAGTGCTTGTGATTGGTCTGTTTATATTTTCTATTTCTCCCTGGTTCAGTCTCGGAAGGTTGTGCATTTCTAAGAATTTGTCCATTTCTTCCAGGTTGTCCATTTTATTCGCATATAGTTGCTTGTATTAATCTCTCTTGATCCTTTGTATTTCTGCAATGTCACTTGTTACCTCTCCTTTTACTTTTCTAATTCTATTGATTTGACTCTTCTCCCTATTTTCCTTGATGCCTCTGGCTAATGGTTTATCAATTTTCTTTACTTCTCAAAGAACCAGCTTTTAGTTTTATTGATCTTTGCTATAGTTTCCTTCATTTCTTTTTCATTTATTTCTGACCTGATCTTTATGATTTCTTTTCTTCTGCTAACTTTGGGGGTTTTTGTTCTTCTTTCTCTAATTGCTTTACTTGAAAGGTTTGGTTGTTTATCTGAGATGTTTCTTGTTTCTTAAGGTAGGATTGTATTGCTATAAACTTCCCTCTTTAACTGCTTTTGCTGCATCACATAGGTTTGGATTGTTGTCATGTTTTCATTGTCATTTGTTTCTAGGTGTTTTTTTGATTTCCTCTTTGATTTCTTCAGTGATCTCTTGGTATCACTAAGTAGTGTATTGTTTAGCCTCCATGTGTTTGTATTTTTTACAGATATTTTTTCCTGTAATTGATATCTAGTCTCACAGCATTGTGATTGGAAAAGATACTTGATACAATTTCCATTTTCTTAAATTTACCAAGGCTTGATTTGTGACCCAAGATATGCTCTATCCTGGAGAATGTGCCATGATCACTTGACAAGAAAGTGCATTCTGTTGTTTTTGGATGGGATGTCCTATAAATATCAATTAAGTCCATCTTTTATAAAGTATCATTTAAAGCTTGTGTTTCCTTATTTACTTTCATTTTGGATGATCTATCCATTGGTGAAAGTGGGGTGTTCAAGTCCCCTACTATGATTGTGTTACTGTCGGTTTCCCCTTTTATGGCTGTTAGTATTTGCCTTATGTATTGAGGTGCTCCTATGTTGGGTGCATAAATATTTGCAATTGTTATATCTTCTTGGATTCATCCCTTGATCATTATGTAGTGTCCTTCTTTGTCTCTTGTAATAGTCTTTATTTGAAAGTCTATTTTGTCTGATATGAGAATTGCTACTCCAGCTTTCTTTTGATTTCTATTTGCATGGAATATCTTTTCCATCCCCTCACTTTCAGTCTGTATGTGTCCCTAGGTCTGAAGTGGGTCTCTTGTAGACGTCATATATACGGGTCTTGTTTTTGTATCCATTCAGCCAGTCTATGTCTTTTGGTTGGAGCACTAAATCCATTTACATTTAAGGTAGTTATCGATATGTATGTTTCTATTACCATTTTATTAACTGTTTTGGGTTTGTAATTGTAGGTCTTTTCCTTCTCTTGTGTTTCCTGCCTAGAGAAATTCCTTTAGCATTTGTTGTAAAGCTGGTTTGGTGGTGCTGAATTCTCTTAGCTTTTGCTTGTCTGTTAAGGTTTTAATTTCTCCATCAAATCTGAATGAGATCCTTGCTGGGTAGAGTAATCTTGGTTGTAGGTTTTTCCCTTTCATCACTTTAAATCTGTCCTGCCACTCCATTCTGGCTTGCAGAATTTCTGCTGAAAGATCAGCTTTTAACCTTATGGGGATTCGCTTGTATGTTATTTGCTGTTATTCCCTTGCTGTTTTTAATATTTTTTCTTTGTATTTAATTTTTGATAGTTTGATTAATATGTGTCTTGGTGTGTTTCTCCTTGGATTTATCTTGTATGGGACTCTCTGTGCTTCCTGGACTTGATTAACTATTTCCTTTCCCATATTAGGGAAGTTTTCAACTATAATCTCTTCAAATATTTTCTCAGTCCCTTTCTTTTTCTCTTCTTCTGGGACCCCTATAATTCGAATGTTGGTGCATTTAATGTTGTCCTAGGGGTCTCTGAGACTGTCCTCAATTCTTTTCATTCTTTTTTCTTTATTCTGACCTGCAGTAGTTATTTGCACTGTTTTATCTTCCAGGTCACTTATCCGTTCTTCTGCCTCAGTTATTCTACTATTGATTCCTTCTAGAGAAATTTTAATTTCATTTATTGTGTTGTTCATCACTGCTTGTTTGCTCTTCAGTTCCTCTAGGTTCTTGTTAAATGTTTCTTGTATTTTCTCTATTCTATTTCCAAGATTTTGGATCATCTTTACTGTCATTATTCTGAATTATTTTTCAGGCAGACTGCCTATTTTCTCTTCATTTGTTTGGTCTGGTGGGTTTTTACCTTGCTCCTTATCTGCTGTATGTTTTTCTGTCTTCTCATTTTACTTAACTTACTGTGTTTGGGGGCTCCTTTTCACAGGCTGCAGGTTCGTAGTTCCCGTTGTTTTTGGTGTCTGCCCCAAGTGGCTAAGGTTGGTTTAGTGGGTTGTGTAGGCTTCCTGGTGGAGGGGACTAGTGCTGTGTTCTGGTGGATGAGGCTGGATCTTGTCTTTTTGGTGGGCAGGTCCACGTCTGGTGGTGTGTTTTGGGGTGTCTGTGGCGTTATTATGATTTTAGCAGCCTCTCTGCTACTGGGTGGGGTTGTGTTCCTGTTTGCTAGTTGTTTGGCATAGGGTGTCCAGCACTGTAGCTTGCCGGTATTTGAGTGGAGTTGGGTCTTGGCGTTGAGATGGAGATCTCTGGGAGATTTTTGCCATTTGATATTACGTGGAGCTGGGAGGTCTCTTGTGAACCAGTGTCCTGAACTTGGCTCTCCCACCTCAGAGGCACAGCCCTGATGCCTGGCTGGAGCACCAAGAGCCTGTGATCCACATGGCTCAGAACCAAAGGGAGAAAAGAAAGAAAGAAAGAAGAAGATAAAATAAAATAAAGTAAAATAAAGTTATTAAAATAAAAAAATTATTTAAAAAATTTTTAAGTAATAAAAAGGAAAGAAAAAGACAGAAAAGAGTAACCAAACCAAAAAACAAATCCACCAATGATAAGCACTAAAAACTATACTAAAAAAAAATAATGGACAGACAGAACCCTAGGACAAATGGTAAAAGCAAAGCTATACAGACAAAATCACACACAGAAGCATACAAATACTCACAAAAAGAGAAAAAGTATATATATATATATATATATATATATATATATATATATATATATATATATATATATATATATATATATATATATATATATATATATATATCGTTGTTCCCAAAGTCTGCCTCCTCAATTTGTGATGATTCGTTGTCTATTCAGGTATTCCACAGATGCAGGGTACATCATGTTGATTGTGGAGATTTAATCCGCTGATCCAGAGGCTGCTGGGAGAGATTTCCCTTTCTCTTCTTTGTTTGCACAGCTCCCAGGGGCTCAGCTTTGGATTTGGACCTGCCTCTGCGTGTAGGTTGCCTGAGGGCGTCTGTTCTTCGCTCAGACAGGACGGGGTTAAAGTAGCCGCTGATTCGGGGGCCCCAGCTCACTCAGGCCGGGTGGGGGAGGGGCACGGAGTGCGGGTAGAGCCTGCGGCGGCAGAGGCCAGCAGGACGTTGCACCAGCCTGAGACGCGCCATGCATTCTCCCGGGGAAACTGTCCCTGGATCCTGGGACCCTGGCAGTGGCGGGCTGCACAGGCTCCCCGGAAGGGGGGTGTGGATAGTGACCTGTGCTCGCACACAGGCTTCCTGGTGGCAGCAGCAGCAGCCTTAGCGTCTCATGCCCGTCCCTGTGGTCCGTGCTTTTAGCTGCGGCTCGCACCTGTCTCTGGAGCTCCTTTAAGCAGCGCTCTTAATCCCCACTCGTCGCGTACCAGGAAACAAAGAGGCAAGAAAAAGTCTCTTGCCTGTTCAGCAGCTCCAGGCTTTTTCCCGGACTCCCGGGTAGCCGTGGCCCACTAACCCCTTCAGGCTGTGTTCACACCGCCAACCCAAGTCCTCTCCCTGCGTTCCGACCGAAGCCCGAGCCTTAGCTCCCAGCCCACGTCCGCCCTGACGGGTGGGCAGACAAGCCTCTCGGGCTGGTGAGTGCTGGTTGGCACCGATCCTCTGTGCATGAATCCCTCTGCTTTGCCCTCTGCACCCCTGTTGCTGTGCTCTCCTCCGTGGCTCCGAAGCTTCCGCCCTCTGCCACTCGCTGTTTCCGCCTGCGAAGGTGCTTCCTAGTGTGTGGAAACCTTTCCTCCTTCACGGCTCCCTACCACTGGTGCAGGTCCCGTCCCTATTCTTTTGTCTGTTTTTTCTTTTTTCTTTTGCCCTACCCAGGTACGTGGGGAGTTACTTGCCTTTTGGGAGGTCTGAGGTCTTCTGCCAGCATTCAGTAGGTATTCTGTAGGAGTTGTTCCACATGTAGATGTATTTCTGATGTATCTGTGGGGAGGAAGGTGATCTCCACGTCTTACTCTTCCGCCATCTTGAAGCTCCTCCCAAATCTAATAATCTTTTATATAAATACTTTTGTTTGTAGCATTCAAAAATATAAGAAATAATTATTTTAGATTAGAAAAGAATGCTTTCTTCAAACTGAACATTTTAAATTATTTCTGTTAGAAACTTAAGGTTGAAAAGACCCACACCACTAAATTCCTATAAAGCTTCCTTTAACTTTAGAAGTGTTTCAACACTGAGATCAGAACAGTGTCTCTTTTTTTTTTTTTTTTTTGCGGTACACAGGCCTCTCAGTGTTGTGGCCTCTCCCGCCGTGGAGCACAGGCTCCGGACATGCAGGCCCAGCGGCCATGGCTCACGGGCCCAGCCGCTCCACGGCATGTGGGATCTTCCAGGACCGGGGCACGAACCAGTGTCCCCTGCATCGGCAGGCGGACTCTCAACCACTGTGCCACCAGGGAAGCCCAGAACAGTGTCTCTTTAATTAAATAGTTCTTTACCAAATTCTGTGGCTGTTTAAGGAGGTATATTCATACTGCTTCCTCGGAAAGTCATAAATCTCACAAGGATGTGCCTCACTTTAGAAAAATTCATCTTGAAAAGCCACCACTTATGGAAAAAAGATAACATGTACATATATTTTTGCATAAGTCCAAGCAGCGTCTTAATTATGTATGAATCCATAGCTCATAACAAAATCAATAGCGGCAAACACCTTTATTGTGCTTTCAGCCCAGCAGATCTTAGTTAAATAGATGAACAATTAGTGTATTTACAGTAAAGAACAAGGAATCAACATGAGCAGAAAAGCCAGCTGCTTTTAACTTGTACATTGGCTTTTAAAGAATGCTTATCTCAGATAAGATGTCTCCAAGAATGTGTACCTTTGTTTGCATTAGGTTTCTGACTTAAAAAAAAACACAAAACACTATTCAATTTTCCTTGTATTTAGATCTTTGGCTTCATCCTTGGTTAGGTTTTTATTTTTATCTAGAGTACAGTGTATTTGTTTTCTAGGAACATACTTAATTTTTATAACGAAACTTGGAAAGAACTTAAAGTTTCAGTTGGTTTAAGAAGTCGATTGAACATGTATCTTTGTGGAATATGTCTCTCTGCCTAGTGATGGCTGGCTTAGCCTAGTAATTTAGAATTTGGTTTCGTTACAAAACCTGAAGAGTTGAAGTTTACTGTCAGTATCAATATCTTGACTTTGGTTGTGCAGATTATTGGGGGTGCTTAATTACAGACATGAAGAAGAGGATTTTCACCATGCCTAGATTATGCACTGGTAAATTATTCTACAGTAGTAAATTATGCACTTTTTATAAAATGCCTTATCTCTTTCAGAAATAACTGCTGCATTTAAAATGGATACATAGTGAGTGTTTCTGCCTGACTGTCAACTGAATTGTTAGCTCAAATATCATCAGTAACTTATTTATTTATTTATCGCTGTGTTGGGTCTTTGTTGCTGCGTGTGGGCTTTTCTCTAGTTGCAGCAAGCGAGGGCTACTCTTCATTGCGATGCACAGGCTCAGAAGTTGTGACTCCCGGGCTCTAGAGTGCAGGCTCAGTAGTCGTGGCACATGGGCTTCGTTGCTCCGTGGCATGTGGGATCTTCCTGGATCAGGGCTCGAAGCTGTGCCCCCTGCATTGGCAGATGGATTCTTAACCACTGCACCACCAGGGAAGCCCTCATCAGTAACTTCTTCATCTCCAAAGCCCATGGCCTTTTTGGTCTACATCTTCATCAGTCTTTTGCATCATTTGCCCCTATTGGTTATCCTTTCCTTGACATGTTCTCATAGGGAGGGGCTCTATAACCCTGCTTTTCTGTCCTGCCAATCATTCTTATTCCTCCTTACATCCCCTGAGCAGCAGTGGCCTCAGTTCATTCCACTACCTTTTATCTTCTTGATTTCTTTCTCTCTGAAGTCATGCCCTCCTTGTAGCTCCAAGCATCTCCTCTTTGAAGATGACTTCAGAATCTGCAGGCCCAGCCTAGTCATTTCCCCACTCTCTGGGTCCACACTTCCAGCTGCCAGCAGTTGTGTCTTCCTGGATGTCTCATCAACAGCTTAGACTCTGATTTCCTCACCATCAGGTGCAAACTCCTGACACCACTTGTTCCCTATCTTCTTCCATGCATCAGACAAAATGAGTTTTTGGTCATTTCCTAAGCACAGCTTATTCACTTATTTGACTCTTTTGTCCATTCTGTTCTCTTTGGGTAATATGTTTTATAATTTTTCTCCAGAAAAGAGTTTACACAAAATGCTTCAATTCAGTGCTTTGTAATTCTGTAGAATTTCATTTTAAATGCCCTTAGGCTCTCATAGGTCATCACTTTCATTATGGATATTTATGTCAAGATGTGTTTTCTGACCAAGATCCTAAGTTCCTTGTGGGCAGGAAACTTCATGCCATCCACAGTGCCTATGTGAGGTGTTCAGAAGGTGGTGTTCAAAGAATATACAATGGCCCATAAACAGAGTGCAATGAACTCATGGCTCTTGAAGCAGAAGGATGCTGTTATTGGTTTGGAAAACTGAGCTCTACAACAAACTGTCTGAAAGGGAGAGTGCTAATGGTAACCTTAAGAAGTAAATTTGCTTCCAAAAACCTGTGATAAATTCCCAAGGAGGGATATACTCACCAAAATAACCTGTCTCTATATTTGAACTTGAAAGCTATGATTTTTGCATTTAAAATAATTTACTTAAATCATTGTGGAGCTGCATTTTTTCCTTATATAAATGGTTTTAGGAAAAGCAAACCTGAGTATACATAAGAATGTCGTTCTCTTATATATAATTTTGTTTCAAGCAATGTAACTTTGTATCGGCAATGTAATGCCAAAATCCAAATACCTGAGCAGCTGGTTTAATTTTTAATATTGTAGAAATGTACAGAGCTCTAATTTCCCTTATCACTTTCAATAGATATTTGAAAGTATCTTTTTCAGTCAAACTATTCAGAGAATTGGGGAAATATTTACATCAGTTGAATATATCATACAAAGTTCAAATACCTTGGCAACATCTTAATTTATCATTTTTCATACTAGAGACCTGTTTTCAGTAAAAAAAATAAATTTTGTATGAAAAATTAAAATACTGGTATAGTTTTTTTTAAAAAGAGACTCTAATAAATGTTGTTTCATATAATGTACTCTTGTTTTTTGCCAGATCCTGATAATAAATTAGATAATGCACTGTTAATCAGAGTTCTGGTTTGTGAGTCACAATTTTATTTTGATATTTCAGGTGCACTAATTTTTTTCCTATAAACTAATCTGTTCCAAAAAGTCTCCATGATTTATTTTCATGTTTTGTTTTGTTTTTCCCAAGAACAGCAGCAGGCTCAAAGTCCATGTGGGAGAAAAACATAGGGATCTGTGACTTTTTTCCCTTTGTTAACTGTTGATGTATAGGAAAAAAAGTAACTTTATCTTAAGAAAAGATAAAGCAAAGAATAGGTCTCATATTTTCACTGTAGCCCAGGAATTAAGGCTCTCGAATCGGTCTACCTGCCCCTGGCAAGGAAAAGCTCTTGTGGGATAGAAGCATGCTCCCAGCTCTAGGGGGTGATCAAGATTCCCCATCTTCCTTTACATCTTGATTGCTTTTCTGAGCAGGACACTGGCTGTTGGCTTGGACCAATGCCAAAGACACCATTGGTGCTTTTTTTTCTGAGGCACGTAGTTTTGGGTTGGGTTGGGGTATGATAAGGATTCTAAAAGCAATTACTCCCAGTTGGAAATCTTCTTTTAGGATGTTCCTTTTAGGATCACCACTTTGGGAACCAATCTCTTTCAGCTCTATCACTTTTGAAATCCTTCTTTCCTATTTTGGATTGGTTCTTTTGGATTGCTTCTGTTTATCCTCCTGTTGGGTCTGATACAGTACCTCTTCTTGCTTGATGTGATGAACCACAGTCATCTCCTTAGAGCACCACATGGGAACCAGGGTGAGGGCCAAGGAAAGAAAAGATGAGGCAGAAAGCATAGGTTTGTCTCGAGTCCTGGTGGTGGAAATTCCTGACTCATACATAGTCTGTTCCATCCCCATAAAGTAGGCTTCATGAACACTGGAGGCCAGAGCTCCAGATAGTAATACAAGGTTAATTTTATCCTAGAGTTTCTCCTCTGCCCAACTCACTCAAAAACTTGAGAGAAATCAGCCAGCTGATTGGGGCTAGACATTCAGGCTCCTAGCCATCTCTCTTCAGAGTCTCCATGTAAGAGAAAGATTAAAACCAAAGATTTGGGTCATTTATATATAGGAGATTAGAGCAAAGAGAGAAAGAGCCTCTGAGGATTAGAGACATGTAAAGACCTCAAACCTAGTCTAGACACCCTCAGGTAAAGCCCTAATGTCAGTTCCACCCAAGGTCTGATACAGAGAGGGCTTCACACAGTACAAAGATAGCTGAGATACCATCTGATTCCATCTAAGCAAAAACAGGCAGAGATTGCTAACAGTCATTTTTATCAGAGTTAAAATAGATGATCTGAGTCCTAAATGATGATTTTTCCAGGTAACAGCTATGTGATATTCACTGATGAGATAGCACTCATCAGTCAACCCTTATTCATGCCATTCATAGGCAGTACCACTCTTAGATCTGGCTAGGCAGGGTCCTTATTTGTACTTTGGAGTGTCTTCCTGAAAATATCCTAAGACCCCTCTGCTGTGTGGGCCTGCAGTGTCATCAGGCAAGAGGTCCCAGGCCTGGACTGCTTGGTCCTAGTCTCCGTTTCTCTGTTTTAGGGCACTCTCTAACCATATCCCATCAACCCCCTCTCCTATGCCCACTCCACATGAGGCCAATGGGATGCCCCCAAGGAGGAGAGAAAGGACTCAAGCCTTTAGGGTTATCCCAAGACCTTGTATCCCCAGTCCCTGCTTCTAGAAGGAAGATCTCTGGTAAGCAGATCAATCCAACTAGCTAGCACAATATTTCTTTCACATGCCAGTATTATGCCGACACTCTGATTTTAACTCATGGAGGAAACAGAAGACATTTACAGCTATGGGTACCAAAGAACCACCACTAATCCATGGGCTTGAGCCATGTGTTGAGGCCTGTTCATTGGCTCTCACCCATCCGTCTCACCCATCCATCACTGCCTCTGCTCTGGACCTGAGAGTGGTGAAGTAGCACCAGAATTCCCTTACTCCATGTTCCCCATGTCAATAGCCCTAAGAGAAGCCAACTCACCTCCTCTACAGTCTTCACCACACATATGAAGCGGTTCTCAGGGGTGGCTGTACCTATTTCTTTTAAAGTATTTTGAGACCCTTAAAATCCACAAGAGAAACCTGCCATGCCAATCAATGTCCTCTATTGCCTCCAATAAATATGGTGATGTTTTGTTCTCCTTCGTCATTATTAAGCCATACCAGATGAGAGATCGACATTGCTTATTCAAAGGGAATCACTCTTCTTGCTTGGCTCATGGGCCCCTTAACTATCCTCCCGACTTGTGTTAGTATCTAGAAGGCAGGGACACCATTGTAGGAGACCACATTCTAGGAATTTAGTCATCGTGACCTAAAATGTTCAAGAGATATGGTTGCATGTTGTCCTGTGTTTACAACGTAAATATTGGCAATTTAATGTACCAAGAAAATGAATTATCTTTCACGTTATTCTGAATATTCTGAGTAAGATTTGCATTTGAAATCATTCTTAACAAAGCACAGTAACAAATTTTGATAGTCATTAGAATACAGTATTCATGATGGCTCAATGGATGATATGATGTCATGAGTATCAATGTAATCAGCATTAAATAAAGGATATCAGGAAACTGAAATAGCAAGAATATCTGTATTGTTTTAAATATAGATCATTTGAATAATAACATTTTGAATAATAACATTTTAAATATTAACATTGTTGCTACCTTTTCATTGTGGTGGACATATGAAATTATCCAAGAAGTATGCATTTGATAATAAAGTCCATGAAGAGATAGTTTCCTAGATCTGAACAGCAGATGATAGTGCCCGAACACCACAGAGAATCCTCATGCATTGATTGGACAGTAAACGAAAAAGAATAAGTACCTCTTCTCTACTCATTATTCTAAGTCTAAATCTAAATCTATGGGTCATTATACCTCACATGGTTCCTTGAATTTTGCTTATAAATACAAAAGCCCCACACAAAAATATTGCACAAGTTCCCACATACTAAGAGCAGCCCTGCCCACATGCTGGGGTTTGGCAGCCTATTTGGCCCCAGCAATGTCAGCACAACCATACTTTAGTGTCTGTCCCAAAGCAGAACTGATCTCAACAAGAACCAGCAGGTTTGTGATCATTCCAAAGACAGTCATTTCTTAATAGGTGCCAGCTACAATACCAGTAGCTGACGTGTGGCTTGGGTTGGGGAAGGGGTATGCAGAGGAAGAGCCTAAGGAAAGTGGAAGAATGTTTTAACTTTCTGCTTAATCTCTGTCACAACCTCCACTACCATCAGCTTCCAGAATAAACCAATAGACCAGTATGCTAAGGAGTGCAAGCAACCTCAACCCAAGCCCCAAGCATTTCTCATTTTAAACGAGATTGTAACTAGTAAGCCTTCCTTTTCTAGAAATTATAGAACCACCACTCTTCGTAGGAGTAATATCAACAGACTATGCAATAGGATGATAAATTAACCCTTTCCTGATGTTCAGGAATTCTTATTGAGCCACAAAATGAGTCTAAAGAAGTGTTAAGTACTCCCATAATCTAAAGAGATCTCTTCATAGTGGAATGTGCTGTAGAAAGAACTTACTTCAAGGAGAAAGAATGAACTATGTTAAACTCGGTTCATCCCAACCCAGAAATTTTAAATACATTTGAGACATTGAGAGAAAGGGAGAACTTCTCAGGTCTTCTCAGACAAGGCACACAGTCTTACCCTCCAAATGGGACAGGAAAGAAGGAAGTGCTCACCCTGCTCTCGCAAGCCAGGTGAAGGTGGCTGCAAGAGATTTTCCCATAAAGCTTAAAGATGTCTTCCAGAAGGGGATCCTGGTAACAGTTTGTGGGCCTATCTTATATTTATTCTTTGTACACCAATGCCAGTAACATTAAGATGAATCCATCTAGGCCTAGCCTAAATATAATGAATAAAAGATAATTTTCAGAATGTTGTGTTAGAGCAGCTCCTGAATACCAATAGGGATCACCATAAAATTGTTACAGTGATGGGGTCCAAGCCAAAGTGGAGTTGAGGTTTGTAATGACTCCTACTGACCTTTTCTGATTCCGTTTATAAGTTGATTCTAAGAAAGTCTTATTCACAAATAACCCAAAAAATAGGCAAGTACAGAAGAAACGTAAAAATTTCCATGATAATTTGTCATTTCCCTCATTTGTCCTTACTCCACTCTCTGTGCCAATTTTCCATGAATTACATAGACAAACTTTCGATAATGTTAGAGCTCTTAGGATAAGCCCTCAATTTTCCTTTACTTTTTGTGACATAACTATTATTTCTTGTTGAATTTTTGAAAAATACCTACATTGCTTTTAATTTCTTAGGTATACTTCCTGAGTCAGAGTTCAGTGTTCCATTCACTGTAAAAATTCAGTAATCGCTTATTGATTGATTATCTCAAAAGAGGAAGCGTCCAAAGTAGTGTAGCTGGATTTGAACCTGACTGAACGCCAGCTGACACTTAAATGTGCTGTGTGATCATCACCGTGTCACATGAACTTTCAGGGCCCAAGGTTTTTCAACTGTAAAATGAAGGGAATGGACTCAAATATCCATCTTGAGGTGTCTCATCCTCCATTATCTTGAATGTTTTGCTTAGTTTAATTGAGAGATTCAGCTGTTTTCCAGCCTGAGCAATGTTGCATCTGAATATCTGGGTTTATTAGCTAAATGTCAGAGCCCCTTCTTGTGCCGATGAAATGTACATAATTTAGACTGTAGCAGAAAAGGTCTACTTTACTATGACACTGGAACAGACTTTTCCCTATGCATCCCACTCACACCATCTCTGGTTGACTGAGACCAAGAGACTTCCTGAGCAGGAAATGAAACCCTTACCTTGAGAATAGATCACAGTGGAATGGACACTTATGCCTGTGTGTTATGACTATAGAAAAATATACTGGGAATCTAAGGAGAGTGAATTAGAAATGCCAGAAGCCTCTTATACATTACTTGTTGAAATAGTCGTACTCTTACTTTACTGAAGTGTGATTTCTAACCTCCAAAGAAATGTCTAGCCATTTAGTGAAAACTATTACTTTTTTCGTTAAAAAAAACAATCCCACAATTTTATTTTCCCACAGAAAATTCTACCTTGGTACCATCATTACTATATGCCAGGAAGAAAAAACAAACCATATTCTTCAGAGCATTTTAAAATGTGTGAGAACCTAGCATATTTCCTAAATAAAATTCATTCTTTTGGCATATATTTGGGGAGGGGAAAAAAATTATAATACAAAACCGTCATGGAGTTTTTGCTTCATAGCTACAATATATTTGACTTCTTTCCCTTTTGTTGTTAATTTATTCCTTTGGCCAAATTGACTTTTCTTTTTTTTAACATCCTTATTGGACTATAATTGCTTTACAAGGGTGCGTTAGTTTCTGCTTTATAACAAAGTAAATCAGCTATACATATACATATATCCCCATATCTCTTCCCTCTTGCATCTCCCTCCCACCCTCCCTATCACACCCTTTAGGTGGTCACAAAGCACCGAGCTGATATCCCTGTGCTATGCGGCTGCTTCCCACTAGCTACCTATTTTACAATTGGTAGTATATATAAGTTCATGCCACTCTATCATTTCGTCCCAGCTTACCCTTCCCCCTCCTTGTGTCCTCAAGTCCATTCTCTAGTAGATCTGCGTCTTTATTCCTTTCCTGTGCCTAGGTTCTTCATAACCTTCTTTTTTTTTTTTTAGATTCCATATATATGTGTTACCTTATGGTATTTGTTTTTCTCTATCTGACTTACTTCATTCCGTGTTACAGACTCTAGGTCCATCCACCTGACTACAAAAAACTCAGTTTCGTTTCTTTTTATGGCTGGGTAATATTCCATTGTATATATGTGCCACATCTTTATCCATTCATCTGTTGATGGACACTTAGGTTGCTTCCATGTCCTGGCTATTGTGAATTGAGCTGCAGTGAACATTGTGTTACATGACTCCTTATGAATCATGTTTTTTTCAGGGTATATGCCCAGTAGTGAGATTGCTGGGTGGCATGGTAGTTCTATTTTTAGTTTTTTTAAGGATCCTCCATACTGTTCTCCATAGTGACTGTATCAATTTACATTCCCACCAACAGTGCCAGAGGGTTCGCTTTTCTCCAAACCCTCTCCAGCATTTACTGTTTGTAGATTTTTTGATGATGGCCATTCTGACTAGTGTGAGGTGATAACCTCATTGTAGTATAGGTTTGCACTTCTCTAACGATTAATGATGTTGAGCATTCTTTCATGTGTTTCTTGGCAATCCGTATGTCATCTTGGGAGAAATGTCTATTTAGGTCTTCTGCACATTTTTGGATTGGGTTATTTGTTTTTCTGATATTGAGCTGCATGAGCTGCTTGTAAATTTTGGAGATTAATCCTTTGTCAGTTGTTTCATTTGCAAATAATTTCTCTCATTCTGAGGGTTGTCTTTTCATCTTGTTCATGGTTCCCTTTGTTATGCAAAAGCTTTTAAGTTTCATTAGGTCCCATTTGTTTCTGTTTTTGTATTCCATTTCTCTAGGAGGTGGGTCAAAAAGGATCTTGCTGTGATTTATATCATAGAGTGTTCTGCTTATGTTTTCATCTAAGGTCTTTAACCCATTTTGAGTTTATTTTTGTGTATGGTGTTAGGGAGTGTTCTAATTTCATTCTTTTACATGTACCTGTCCTGTTTTCCCAGCACCACTTATTGAAGAGGCTGTCTTTTCTCCATTGTATATTCTTGCCACCTTTATCAAAGATAAGGTGACCATATGTGCATGGGTATATCTCTGGGCTTTCTATCCTATTCCATTGATCTATATTTCTGTTTCTGTGCCAGTACCATACTATCTTGATGACTGTAGCTTTGTAGTATAGTCTGAACTCAGGGAGCCTGATTCCTCCAGCTCCGTTTTTCTTTCTAAAGATTGCTTTGTCTATTCAGTGTCTGTTGTCTTTCCATACAAATTGTGAGATTTTTTTCTTCTAGTTCTGTGAAAAATGCCAGTGGTATATTGATAGGGATTGCATTGAATCTGTAGATTGCTTTGGGTAGTATAGTCATTTTCACAATGTTGATTCTTCCAATCCAAGAACATGGTATATCTCTCCATCTGTTGGTATCATCTTTAATTTCTTTCATCAGTGTCTTATAGTTTTCTGCATACAAGTCTTTTGTCTCCTTAGGTAGGTTTATTCCTACATATTTTATTCTGTTTGTTGCAATGGTAAATGGGAGTGTTTCCTTAATTTCTCTTTCACATTATTCATCATTATTGTATATGAATGCAACAGATTTGTGCATTAATTTTGTATCCCGCTACTTTACCAAATTCATTGATTAGCTCTAGTAGTCTTCTGGTAGCATCTTTAGGATTCTCTATGTATAGTATCATGTCATCTGCAATCAGTGACAGCTTTACTTTTTCTTTTCCTATTTGGATTCCTTTTATTTCTTTTTCTTCTGTGATTGCTGTGGCTAAAACTTCCACAACTATGTTGAATAATAGTGGTGAGAGTGGTCAACCTTGTCTTGTTCCTGATCTTAGTGGAAATGGTTTCAGTTTTTCACCATGAAGCACGATGTTGGCTCTGGGTTTGTCATATATGGCCTTTATTATGTTGAGGTAAGTTCCCTCTGTGCCTACTTTCTGGAGGGTTTTTATCATAAATGGGTGTTGAATTTTGTTGTAAGATTTCTCTGCATCTATTGTGATGACCATATGGTTTTTCTCCTTCAATTTGTTAATATGGTGCATCACGCTGATTGATTTGCGTATACTGAAGAATCCTTGCAATCCTGGGATAAACCCCACTTGATCATGGTGTATGATCTTTTTAATGTGCTGTTGGATTCTGTTTGCTACTATTTTTTGAGGATTTTGGCACGCATGATCATCAGTGATATTGGCCTGTAGTTTGCTTTCTTTGTGGTATATTTGTCTGGTTTTGGTATAAGGGTGATGGTGGACTCACAGAATGATTTGGGAGTATTCCTCCCTCTGCTTATTTTGGAAGAGTTTGAGAAGGATAGGTGTTAGCTCTTCTCTAAATGTTTGATAGAATTCGCCTGTGAAGCCATCTGGTCCTGGGCTTTTGTTTGTTGGAAGATTTTTCATCATAGTTTCAATTTCAGTGCTTGTGATTGGTCTGTTCATATTTTCTATTTCTTCCTGATTCAGTATCAGAAGATTGTGCATTTCTAAGAATTTGTGCATGTCTTCCAGGTTGTCCATTTTATTGGCATATAGTTGCTAGTAGTAATCTCTCATGATTCTTTTTATTTCTGCAGTGTCAGTTGTTACTTCTCCTTTTTCATATCTAATTCTATTGATTTGAGTCTTCTCCCTTTTTTTCTTGATGAGTCTGGGTAATGGTTTATCCATTTTGTTTAGCTTCTCAAAGAACCACCTTCTAGTTTTATTGATCTTTGCTATTGTTTCCTTCATTTCTTTTTCATTTATTTCTGATCTAATCTTTATGACTTATTGCTTTCTGCTAACTTCGGGTTTTTTTTGTCTTCTTTCTCTAATTGCTTTAGGTGTAAGGTTAGGTTGTTTGTTTGAGATGTTTCTTGTTTCTTAAGGTAGGGTTGTATTGCTATGAACTTCCCTCTTAGAACTGCTTTTGCTGCATCCCATAGCTTTTCGGTCGTTGTGTTTTCATTGTCATTTGTTTCTTGGTATTTTTTGATTTCTTCAGTGATCTCTTGTATCACTAAGTAGTGTATTGTTTAGCCTCCATGTGTTTGTATTTTTTACAGATTTTTTTGCTGTAATTGATATCTAGTCTCACAGTGTTGAGGTCAGAAAAGATACTTGATACACTTTCAGTTTAGTTATCTTTATCAAGCCTTGATTTTTGACCCAAGATATGATCTATCCTGGAGAATGTTCCATGAGCACTTGAGAAGAAAGTGTTTTCTGTTGTTTTTGGATGGAATGTCCTATAAATATCAAATAAGTCCATCTTGTTTAATGTATCATTTAAAGCTTGTGTTTCCTTATTTATTTTTCTTTTGAATGATCGTTCCATTTGTGAAAGTGGGGTGTTAAAGCCCCCTACTATGATTGTGTTACTGTTGATTTCCCTTTTATGGCTCTTAGCATTTGCCTTATGTATTGAGGTGCTCATATTGGGTGCATAAATATTTACAATTCTTATATATTCTTCTTGGATTGATCCCTTGATCATCATGTAGTGTCCTTCTTTTTCTTTTGTAATAGTCTTTGTTTTAAAGTCTGTTTTGTCTGATATGAGAATTGCTACTCCAGCTTTCTTTTGATTTCCATTTGTGTGGAATATCTTTTTCCATCCCCTCACTTTCAGTCTGTATGTGTCCCTAGGTCTGAAGTGGGTCTCTTGTAGACAGCATATATATGGGTCTTGTTTTTGTATCCATTCAGCCAGTCTGTGTCTTTTGGTTGGAGCATTTAATCCATTTACATTTAAGGTAATTATCAATATGTATGTTCCTATTACCATTTTCTTAATGGTTTTGGGTTTGTTATTGTAGGTCTTTTCCTTCTCTTGTGTTTCCTGCCTAGAGAAGTTCCTTTAGCATGTGTTGTATAGCTGGTTCGGTGGTGCTGAATTCTCTTAGTATTTGCTTGTCTGTAAATATTTTAATTTGTCCGTCGAATCTGAATGAGATCCTTGCTGGATAGAGTAATGTTGGTTGTAGGTTTTCCCCTTTCATCACTTTAACTCTGTCCTGCCACTCCCTTCTGGCTTGCAGAGTTTCTGCTGAAAGATCAGCTGTTAACCTTATAGGGATTCCCTTGTATGTTATTTGTTGTTTTCCCTTTCTGCTTTTAGTATTTTTTCTTTGTATTTAATTTTTGATAGTTTGATTAATATGTGTCTTGGCATGTTTCTCCTTGGATTTATCTTGTATAGGACTCTCTGCACTTGCTGGACTTGATTAACTATTTCCTTTCCCATATTAGGGAAGTTTTCAACTATATTCTCTTCAAATATATTCTCAGTCCCTTTCTTTTTCTCTTCTTCCTCTGGGACCCCATAATTCAAATGTTGGTGCGTTTAGTGTTGTCCTAGAAGTCTCTGTGACTGTCCTCAATACTTTTCATTCTTTTTTCTTTATTCTGCTTTGCAGTAGTTATTTGCACCATTTTATCTTCCAGGTCACTTATCTGTTCTTCTGCCTCAGTTATTCTGCTGTTGATTACGTATAGAGAATTTTTAATTTCACTTATTGTGTTGTTCATTATTGTTTGTTTGCTCTTTAGTTCTTCTAGGTCCTTGTTAAACGTTTCTTGTATTTTCTCCGTTCTATTTCCAAGTTTTTAGACCACCTTTACTATCATTACTCTGAATTATTTTCTAGGTAGACTGCCTCTTTCCTCTTCATCTGTTTGGTCTGGTGGGTTTTTACCTTGCTCCTTCATCAGCTGTGTGTTTCTCTGTCTTCTCATTTTGCTTAACTCTTGTGTTTGGGATCTCCTTGTCTCAGGCTGCACGTTCGTAATTCCCTTTGTTTTTGGTGTCTGCCCCCAGTGGGTAAGGTTGGTTCAGTGGGTTGTGTAGGCTTCCTGGGGGAGGGGACTGGTGCCTGTGTTCTGGTGTATGATGCTGAATCTTGTCTTTCTGGTGTGCAGGACCGCGTCTGATGGTGTGTTTTTGGGTGTTTGTGACCTTATTATGATTTTAGGCCCCCTCTCTGCTACTGGGTGGGGTTGTGCTCCTGTCATGCTGATGTTTGGCATAGGGTGTCCATCACTGTAGGTGCTGCTCATTGCATGGAAATGGTCTTGGCATTGAGATGGAGGTCTCTGGGAGAGCTTTTGCAGTTTGCTATTACGTGGACCTGGGAGGTCTCTGGTGGACCAACATCCTGAACTCAACTCTCCCACCTCAGAGGCCCAGGCCTGACACCCAGCCAGAGTACCAAGACCCTGTCAGCCACATAGCTCAGAAGAAAAGGGAGAAAAAAAATAAAGAAAGACAAAATTAAAATAAATTAAGTTATAAAAATAATTATTAAAGATTAAAAAAATTAAAAAAAGAAAGGAAGAAAGAAGAGAGCAACCAAACCAAAAAACAAATCCACCAATGATAACAAGCACTAAGAACTATACTAAAAACAAACAAACGAAAAACAGACCGATAGAACCCTAGGACAAATGCTAAAAGCAAAGCTATACAGACAAAATCACACACAGAAGCATACACATACACTCTCACAAAAAGAGAAAAAGGGAAAAAATATATAGTTTCTCCCAAACTCCACCGCCTCAATTTTGGGATATTTGTTGTCTATTCAGGTATTCCACAGATGCAGGGCACATCAAGTTGATGGTGGAGATTTAATCCGCTGCTCCTGAGGCTGCTGGGAGAGATTTCCCTTTCTCTTCATTGTTCGCACAACTCCTGGGGTTCAGCTTTGGATTTGGATCCGCCTCTACATGTAGGTCGCCTCAGGGCACCTGTGCTTCGTTCAGACAGGACGGGGTTGAAGGAGCAGCTTATTTGGGGACTCTGGCTCATTCAGGCCGGGGGAGGGAGGGGTACGGATGCGTGGTGAGCCTGCGGCGGCAGAGGCCAGCAGGACGTTGCACCAGCCTGAGGCGCCGTGCGTTCTCCTCGGGAAGCTGTCCCTGGATCCCGGGACCCTGGCAGTGGCGGGCTGCACAGGCTCCCGGGAGGGGAGGTGTGGATAGTGACCTGTGCTCGCACACAGGCTTCTTGGTGGCGGCAGCAGCAGCCTTAGCGTCTCATGATTGTCTCTGGGGTCCGCGCTGTTAGCCACGGCTCACGCCCATCTCTGGAGCTCCTTTAACCGGCGCTCTTAATCCCCTCTCCTCGTGCACCCCGAAACAATGGTCTCTTGCCTCTTAGGCAGGTCCAGACCTTTTCCTGGACTCCCTCCTGGCTAGCCGTGACACACTAACCCCTTCAGCCTGTGTTCACACCGCCAACCCCAGTCCTCTCCCTGGGATCCGACCTCCGAAGCCGGAGCCTCAGCTCCCAGCCCCGCCCATCCTGGCAGGTGAGCAGACAAGCCTCTCGGGCTGGTGAGTGCCAGTCAGCACCGATCCTCTGTGAGGGAATCTCTCTGCTTTGCCTCCCGCACCCCTGTTGCTGTGCTCTCCTCCGTGGCTCCGAAGCTTCCCCACTCCGCCACCTGCAGTCTCCGCCCGGGAAGGGGTTTCTAGTGTGTGGAAACCTTTCCTCCTTCACGGCTCCCTCCCACTGGTGCAGGTCCCATCCCTATTCTTTTGTCTCTGTTTATTCTTTTTTCTTTTGCCCTACCCAGGTACGTAGGGAGTTTCTTGCCTTTTGGGAAGTCTGAGGTCTTTTGCCAGTGTTCAGTAGGTGTTCTGTAGGAGTTGTTCTACATGTAGATGTATTTCTGATATATTTGTGGGGAGGAAGGTGATCTCCACATCTTACTCTTCCGCCATCTTGAAGGTCTCTCCAAATTGACTTTTAATGCTAAACTTGCTTTGGGATTTGTTGGGTTAAGATTGACAGTGTTCAACTTACTTGTCTTATTAAAGACACTTTTGCTCATTAACTGGTATAGACATCTTGCTTGTGTTTCTAAATCTTTCTCCCTCTAGAAAACTTACTCTTTGGAAAGATTAAATAAGTAAGGAAACTGTAACAGAGAACAAACTTTCCTCTTTAAAATAGTATCTTAGAGTTAAAACCAAAATTTTAACCACAGAATGCAATGGAGAGCTTCCACTGTAAGTAATGTTTGAAGATCCAATCCTGTTTTCTGAGACCACTAGTATTATTTTCATAAGGAATAAGGTATTCTCTTTACACTTAAATTTATTCATTTGACCTTCTCCCATAAAAGATTATTTGTTTAATACTTAGACAAAGGTAGTAAGGAATTAGTTTCACTTCAAATAACTGTCCTGCACAGCACTGACCTGATAACTTGGTTACTGAAAGCCACAGGTCTGGGCTATTAACAATTAACTAAAGTAAGCTGCAATTGTGAGGGGTGATAAGAATGACCTTGTTTAATAATACAGTTCACAGGTGAGCAACGAAGTTTATGTAGCTCTAGGCTTAGAATAAGTTCTAAATAAGCCCTAACATGTACATGCACACAAAAATGGCAGTGTTCACCAACTTTATTCTAATATTTTATCAGAAATTTTATTATTCTATGGTGGGATCATAAGGAAGTTTATTTTGCATGCTCAGATTTGATAAAATAATATCATCCAACTTACTTCCTTATATGTACTGAAGTAAGTCATTGTGAAATGATTTCAGGAACACTGTCTTTTAAATTTCATATCACATCTGAAATGTTTAGTTTTCAGAAGATATTATATCCCAACAATCGTTTTGCATTCCACAGTAAGTATTCAAGAAAGCATTTCAAACCATCCTAAGCATGTGTTCTTACTACTACTGAAAATGGAAAAATCATAAATATTGCATTTGTTCAATGAGCAAATAAAATTGTCTAATCTGTTGTTTCCTTTTTTCTTTTGTTGAGCAATTAGATATTTTAAACTATAGTAATGATTTTTCACTGCAGAAAATATAAATGAAAAAAATTATTTGCAGTTTGAGAAATAAAAATGTGAGAATTTAGTCTTCCAATGACTCACATGAACAAATATGCAAGGGCCCTCAGCTCGATGACTGACCCATGCACCAGGAGCTCCATGTTCTGTGCTGACTGGGGATTTGCAGGGTTCAAGAGAAGATAGGCAAATTAAGACATCTGCTGGTACCCTACACAACTCTTAAAACATTGACTTAAGCAGGTTTCTGCACCCCCACTTACTATGCTTTGGGTGCTCTGTTTACCTCCAAGTAGGGGATCGAGTAAAGCAGGATCCTAAACATTATTTCCAATGGAACTATTTTTCGGTTGAATTGCTATCACCAACATGAGGAACATTCGTGCCCCACAAATACAGTTTGGGGAATGCTGGGCTGTAGATCTGTGTTTGGGTGGAAGTAAGCAATATTCTTGTGGTAGTTAAATCCATGAGACTACACGAGGTGGCTCACAGGCAAAAGACAGAACAAGAACTTTGCAGAAGAACACCACAAGTTCCAGGACAGGCAGAATATTATATTGAGTTTATTATGCATGCCATAGATTCACAGAATTGTTAAATTAGAAGTAAGAACAGAGATCATTTAGTTCAACTTCCTCACTTCAGAACTAGGGCAATTAAGAACTGAGGAATTAGGTGACTTATTTAAAGTTACACAGCTTGTTTCCTGTTTGCTAGTTGAAATCAGGAGAGAAAATATATTCGCCTAAGGAAACTTGCTCTAAACAAAAGCAGCAACTTCGGGTCACAAGTCATTAAAGTACGTTAAAATTAATTTCTTAATATAGAAGATGAAGGAATCCACTGGGCTTCTTCCTTCCTTCATGTAATTTTTTTTTAATTTATCTATTTTTGGCTGTGTTGGGTCTTCGTTCTGCGGCAGGCTTTCTTTAGTTGCACTGGGCAGGGGCTACTCTTCGTTGCAGTGTGCGGGCTTCTCACTGCGGTGGCTTCTCTTGTTGCAGAGCATGGGCTCTAGGCGCGTGGACTTCAGTAGTTGTGGCATGCAGGCTCAGTAGTTGCATCTCACGGGCTCTAGAGCAGAGGCTCAGTAGTTGTGGCGCACGGGCTTAGTTGCTCTGTTGCATGTGGGATCTTCCTGGACAGAGCTTGAACCCGTGTCCCCGGCCCTGGCAGGTGGATTCTTAACCACTGTGCCACCCGGGAAGCCCCCCTCCATGTAATTTTTGATAATGAGGAAGGAATGTTTTGAGTGGACAAAGTAGACCAAACCCTGGTCGGAAGCAACCACACAATGATAGTTCTCATGACAGTGATAAGAAGAGAAAGAAACAGAAAATTCCTGTTGTTTGTAGTTTTATGTGGCCTTTTGTTGTTTCATTTGAGAGTGATGAATACAGAAAAAAAAATAGAGTAAGTTCTTTTTATTCCTCTTGACTCCTCAACAGCTCAAGTTATCTAATATAAGTGGAGTGTTTTTACTCTTTAGTAAAAGACTTTGTGTATGTTGGCCTAGAATAATTCAAAATGATATAATACACCTTCTAGCAGCATTTCACACTCATTTTTTAAAAATTTATTTATTTATTTTTGGCTGTGTTGGGTCTTCGTTTCTGTGCGAGGGCTTTCTCTAGTTGCGGTGAGCGGGGGCCACTCTTCATTGCGGTGCGCAGGCCTCTCACTGTCGCAGCCTCTCTTGTTGCGGAGCACAGGCTCCAGACGCGCAGGCCCAGTAGTTGTGGCTCACGGGCCCAGTTGCTCCGCGGCATGTGGGATCCTCCCAGACCGGGGCTCGAACCCGTGTCCCCTGCATTGGCAGACGGATTCTCAACCACTGCACCACCAGGGAAGCCCCCATACTCATTTTTTATGCTAAAAAATAACAAAAAATGGCAACTTTTTTAACACACTCTTAAAAGAACTATATTTTTGGAGCTGCAGGAAATCTAGTTTCTTGTCCTCACGGTTAACAGTGTTTGCTCATATGAAACAGGCCACTGAACCTCTAATTGCTTAACAACTGTACCTTTGATCTGTTCTCATTTTCTATCTAATTAAATGAAAATGTTATTTCAGATTATAAGCCAATGAAACGAGGTGTCATTTTTCTACCCTTCGCCACATCTTCCCTTTTAACTAGAGCAGGTGCCATAATGGATATTCAATATAAATGCCTATAAAGTAGAGATAACAATAATATCTCCCTCAATCTTATTGACAGGCTTCATTGAGATAATATACGTGACCATTCTTTGTAAAGAGTACAGCACTATTTATACATCATGGATGATGATGATTATTATTACTAGTGTTAACATTGCAATTTACAAGACAGTGCTCCAAACATGGAATGGGGGATATTAAAAAAGAATCAGGATATTTATAAAGCTAGGTTCGCAACTCTTAGCACACGATAATCCTTCAAAAATATTTGCTGAATTAAATATAAAATCAATAGAGAACAAATGCAACACAGTGGAATGTGGGTACAGAATAACGGATGAGTAAAAGCCTCATGAAATTAATGTGGAAAGTGAGTAGTAAGATAATTTTTTAAAAAGTGAGAGACCTTGATTCATAATTTGATGGAGAAGATAACATAAGAAAAGTAGTTTTGATGAAATCAAAAATGTCAGGAGTGATTCTGAGCAGGGAACTATGATTGTAATATGATCAAGGAATTAGGCAATAATTAAAGTATCATAATCAGGGCGGGTATTTATTTGTGAGGGTGATGAAGTTGGAAACTTTTCTATATAGAGAGAGAAGAAAAAAGAGGTGAGATAATCCAGGATTTAGAAAGAGGCAGTTCTGTTCGACACAACTGTCTCAGTGAAGCAATCTTTGCTTCACTTTAAAGATATCTTTTGGACTTCCTGGCAGTCCAGTGGTTAAGACGCTGAGCTTCCAGTGCAGGGGATGTGGGTTCAATCCCTGGTCGGGGAACTAAGATCCCACATGCTGTGCAGCCCCCTCAAAAAAATATCAGCTTAATGTATCTGTATTAAAAATATTCTCCAGTCTAATCTCTCCCTTCAACTCCAGAATTAGACATCTAGTTATTTAGCACCCATGCTTGCATGACTAATATAAGCCTCAAAATTAACAGGTCTGGGAATGAACTGTTGCTTCCCTGCACCCAAAACCTTGGCTCCCCGGGTCTTCCCCATCTATCTCAGCCAATAGCAACACCTTTCATTTAAGCTAACATGCTTGGATCGTTTTTAACTCCTTTGTTTTGCTCATACCTTAAATCCAAACCATCAGCAAATTCTCTCAGCTTTCCTATCAAAATATATCCTAAAACCGTGAATTCACCATTTCTCACAATTCCTACAGTTCTGTGCTAGTAAAACCCACAAAATGCAACAGATTCTTAAATGGCCTCTGTGCTTTCTCCTTTGCCCTACGACAGTCTGTAATCCAGTTGGCAGTTATTTTTGTTTGTTTTGTATTGAAGTATAGTTGCTATACAATATTATATGTTACAAGTGTACAATATAGTGATTCACAACTTTTAAAGCTTATAATCCATTTATAGTTGTTATAAAATGTTGGCTGTATTCCGCATGTTGCACAATATATCCTTGTAGCTTATTTTATACCTAATAGTTTGTACCTCTTACTCCCCTACCCCTGTGTTTCCCCTCCCCGCTTCTCTCTCCCCACTGGTAATCAAATTTTGCCCGTTGCAGCAACATGGATGGACTTGGAGGGCATTATGCTAAGTGAAATAACATCAGACAGAGAAAGGCAAACACTGTATGATATCACTTACATTTGGAATGTAAAAAATACCGCAAACTAGTGAATATAATCAAAAAGAATGACTCACCTGGGAATTTTCACGCTTGCTTTTCCTTCTGTCTGGCACACCCTTCCCCCAGATGGTCACAGGCTTCCTTCCAATCTCTGCTCAAATGTCACTCCTTCAGAAACGTCTTCTCTGACATCTCATTTAAATATTACCCTTAAGCATTCTCTGTCCTTTTACTCAGCTTTATTTCTCTTCATTGCAATTATCACTACAGACCTCACCCTATTTAGACATTGTGTGTTTGCATGTAGCGTGTCTCCTCCACTATAAATTAAGTGCGTGAGGCGTGTCATCTGTCTTACTACTGAGTCCCAAGAACCAGTGCCTGGAATATAATGGACACTCCATAGATGTTTGCATATAACATTTATTAGTCCCTAGAACCCTGGTTTTTTTCTTCGAGCTAATATGTATTTGACATTTGTGATTTTTACCTATGATCATCACCTGAAGAAGAAAAAGACTAACTGAATTCTGCAACTTTTCGACAATACTCTTGAGGCACACTTTCAGCTCCTCAGGAGGGCTCTGTATTATAGAAGTGAGTCATTACCTGCCCCCAGCACACACACTTCTAAGAGAAGCCAGTCTCTATACCACTGCAGACGGGCATTTAGAGCAAGGTTCTGTGCCATGTGAACCTGAGGGCCTGCCCCAGCTTATTGGCTTAGCTGTGGTCAACAGGTTCCTGGTCATCCCACACGCACCACCTGGCTTGCAAAAATGAGCAGAATCAATCATATTCATGCCTTGAGAGTTTAGAAATAGGAAACTGTGAGATTGAAGTAATTAGCTGAGCTGAACAATCTTAGGAGACGGGGAGCCGAAGCAGCCGTTCTAGGTCTTCTGCAGGTAAAAGACAGAGCAGGGTAATGAGCAAGAGTGCTCAGAGGTGCCAAGATTCCCTGTGTGAGCTGCCAGGGAAGTCCTAAGAGGGAGACAGAGAAGAGGACACCTTCACAATTCAGCTCCAGACTGCGTGTATCTTGAAAATAAATAACCCCCCTCTTTCTTGAAGTATTTGGGTAGACCACTTTTCTCTGAACCCGATAGAACCATGACATAATCTGCCTAATTACAGACTAAGGACTGCAAAAGATACAATATCATACATAGCATTCTTTTGCTCTCAACCAAGGGCAATTACAGGTTAAGTGGCAGTGTCTTTTTTTTTTATTAATTTTTAATGGAGTATAGTTACATTACAACGTTGTGTTAGTTTCTGCAGTACAGTAAAGTGAATCAGCTATACGTATACGTATATCCCCTCTTTTTTGCATTTCCTTCCCATTTAGATCACCACAGAGCATTGAGTAGAGTTTCCTGTGCTATACAGTGGATTCTCATTAGTTATCTGTTTTATACATAGTAGTGTATATGTCAATCCCAATCTCCCAGTTCATCCCTCCCCTCTTCCGCCCTTGGTATCCATGTTTGTTCTCTGTGTCTGTAGGTAGCAGTGTTTTGATGATGGTCTGTGAAGCTCGTGCAGCTTCATCTTTATCCATAGTCACACAGGCACTTTACCTACCTTCTCCTTGCATGTGAAGTTAGATGTTTTATTCACCTTATAAAAATATAATGAAATCAACTGCCAATAAAAGTTCTAGGGATGAAGGTCTGAATTGGAATCTCTCGGCTGCTTGCTGCCTTAAGCCATTTTTCCCTAGGTTAGCTTTCAATTAGCAAAGCAAAATATAGGTTTAAAGCAATTATCTGGATAATTCAAGCAAAAACATTGCTTTGACTTAAATTGCCTGAATAATTGTAAGTTAATCATCTCTTCTCTGTTGACTTCCTCTCAAGTGAATTGTCCAGGCAGTAGAGACAAAGCATGGTGGTAGCTTAAGTTACCCAGATAATGACATGCTTGCTTTACTCCACCTAGTCAACAAGACCTGGCTATGATGTAAAGAACACCAGTGGAGAAATGACAGGAAGTGACAGCTAAGGCCAGCCCTATCAACGGGAGGTGAATCAGGCATTGGACAAAAACCAAGAAGGTTTTATTAGGGAACACAAGGTGTGTGGGGCACCAGGGACAGCCCAGGTGGGCAGACCTGCCTCCCTGCAAGGCCACTTGATGAGTAAGGGAGTGGAGGTGGGGAAGGACAAGTCTGATGATGACAAATCCTCATACATGGGAGATGCTTGGGGAATAAAATGGCCTTCCAAACCCCCAAACAGTCACTATGTAGTATGTTCAGCTGTTGATTAAAGAGAAGAATTTTTAAAATTTTAGGAACTTCAAGTCCAACATAATATCACTCCAGTGCCTTATACATCAGATAATTTGAAATGTACTGTTAGTAAAATTACATCCAACAAACTAAAAGCTCAAAGAAATACTCCCCACCATTATCTTATTTTTATAGACTTATTTTTAAAGTGTGATTTCCTCAATTAAACTCTCTCTAATTCTAATGCTAGCTACAGGGGGGAAAAATTAAGAGGTGACCTTTTAAATAAGAACCTAGAGGCAAGACGGGAATAAAGATGCAGACCTACTAGAGAATGGACTTGAGGATAGGAGGAGGGGAAGGGGAAGCTGGGACAAAGTGAGAGAGTGGCATGGACATATATACACTACCAAACGTAAAATAGATAGCTAGTGGGAAGCAGCTGCATAGCACAGGGAGATCAGCTCAGTGCTTTGTGACCACCTAAAGGGGTGGGATAGGGAGGGTGGGAGGGAGGGAGACGCAAGAGGGAAGAGATATGGGGACATATGTGTATGTATAACTGATTCACTTTGTTATAAAGCAGAAACTGACACACCATTGTAAAGCAATTATACTCTAATAAAGATGTTAAAAAATTAAAAAAATAAAATAAAAATTGAATAAATAAATAATCTGAGCTGTGCTAAATCAACAATGACTCCATTTCCAGAACTGAGGGAATTCATGAAGTAATGACTCTCTATCTCTATTGCTTTAAATCCATCTGCCAGTAAAGTAATTTCTGCTGAAAGGCTGTCCTGTGAGCTATGGGACATCTACGTTGTGAAGGTTATAATCAAATTATCGTTTAAGGTTTATGGATGTATCATATTCATTCAGCAAACCTTTATTGTCCGCCTATAATGTGAGAGGCAATGTGCTTTCACACATATTATCTCATGCTTTTATTTGCACCACAGAGCAAGTGATATATTATCCTTGTATTTCACCGTAGACTACTTTACTTTCAATTCCCAAAGCTGTAGCTTCTATATTAAAATAAAAAAAGAAATCAAAACAGGATAGGATATAAAGGGAATCAGTATTCAGATATAGTCTACACTGTCAAAAAACGGTTTTCTCTTCTATACTATTAGTATGTTGGTATAAAATGTCAAGCTTTCCCTTTTACTAAAAATTCTGACTCTATCTCATTATTATCATTAAATAAATAATACAATTTTTATATTATCAGTGGTGGTAATTATTATTTATAATGTTACCTAAGTCTTTTTTCTTACCTTTCATGTGTCAAATGAATCTTCCTGACTATGTTGGCAACAGATCTGCTTTTGTGAAAGAATGATTCTGTGAAAGAAAATCTGAAATACATGGTTAAGAGAGTGGTTTGGAATTACTTGAGTTTCAGTTTTGATTTGTAAGAATCATTTCTGCCTTAATTTTTAGGTATATTGTAGATTATAGAATACATGGAACTATGACAAATTACTCCATATAATGTAGACCTGTTTCCTCCTCTTTAATTGATTGGTCTAAATTACCAGTATTACTTAACTTGTATTTTAGAACACATATATTCATATTTGAAGACTCAAATTTGTAATTTCTGTTCCTGGTTAATGCACACCAGGTCAGATACGGATACTATGTGAATTGCCCAAGGTCATGCAAACTGCTTCTATAGGCTGGCAGTGAGGGCTTATCAGAACAAATCAGCAAGGCACAGCGCAGCTTTGAGTTTACGTAAGAGGAGACAGAAGGATACAAATAATTGATGTGCCTAATCAGGTAAGGGATCAGCTCTAGAAACCACACTGCTCTGTATAAACAGCATGTTTTTGCTCAGATGTCTGCCTTGATCATTTCCCCCCCACCCTTTTTTTTTTTTGCAGTACACGGGCCTCTCAGTGTTGTGGCCTCTCCCGTTGTGGAGCACAGGATCCGGACGCGCAGGCTTAGCGGCCATGGCTCACGGGCCCAGCCGCTCCGCGGCATGTGGGATCTTCCCTGACCGGGGCACGAACCCGTGTCCCCTGAATCGGCAGGCGGACTCTCAACCACTGCGCCACCAGGGAAGCCCTTCCCCCTTTTTTGTTCAAGGAGTTTAAAACCTTCAGGCTGATGGATCCCAGGAAAGAAGTCAAATGGGCTGTAGGAACTACTTGGTGGTTCGGTTACTAATACCACAACAGCAGTTACACTCAATTAGATGCCACTGAATTGGCAGTTTTTAGTGGCTCTCTTAAAAAGTGTGTGTGTGTGTGTCTATATTTCCTCTCTCTCTCTCTCTCTCATTTCTTATGTGGTCACACTCTGCAGTTGACACTTATACTGGCCCCTAGAATTTTTGGTACATCGTATGATAATGTCAACGTTTTTACTTGGAGGCCATTCTGAGAAGTTTATTAGAAGGCCTTCCCGTGTGCATTTGGTTGAATTTGGCTCTGCTTAGATACCTGTTTGTTCTTAGATTTTTTTTTAAACTGCTACGTATGTTGGAAGGGAAGTTGGATGACATTTTATTTATTTTAAGTTGTCTTTTTGTTTCCCCTAGAGCAGCAAAAGGAAGGATGTTTTTGAGAATAATCTTTTTTTAGTTACTGATTTCTACAAGGAAAAGCTTTTTCATATATTTGAATAATTCCTTTTGTAAAACAGACTAACTTTGAAATACAGCTGCTATATGCACTTAATTGACTACTCGACACAGCAATTTTCTACTCTATAGGGTGTCCCAGTGCTACAGACTACCATATAAAATGATTTTCAAAGTGAATTGAAAACCTACGGAATTCTTGGAATGATTTGAAAATTACCTTTCCCTTTTTTAACTTTTACATTGAAAAATATTGTGTGACAATCTGACAAAAGTAAACTTGAAGCTGAATTTTGTATCTTAGATATGTGATGGATGGTACCTTTGTGTTATTGTTGTTGTAGTCTATATACAACAACATAAACTTTCTTTTCCTTTGTTCGCCATCTTTAGATATTTACTGAGTACCTGCTGTGTGCAAGGCACTGACCTGGTACACAGAAGTATACAAAGGACATAACATGTAGTTCCAAACTGCAGTGAATATATCATCTGTTATGTAATATAAACTATGGATACAAACACTTTGCCTTCCAAACCCCAAAATAATGTACAATCTGAGTACAGAGGAGGAAAGATAACTTCTTTCTTTATTGAAGTTTAGTTGATTTGCAACACTGTGTTAGTTTTAGGTGTACAGCAAAGTGATTCAGTTATGTATGTATGTGTTTTTATCAAATTGTTTTCCATTATAGGTCCTTACAAGATATTGAATATAGTTCCCTGTGCTATACAGTAGGACCTTGTTGTTTATCTGTTTTATAAATAGTAGTGTGTATCTGTTAATCTGCTACCCCTAATTTATCCCTTGCCCCTTGCCCCTTTGGTAACCATAAGTTTGTTTTCTATGTCTGTGAGTCTGTTTCTGTTCTGTAAATAAATTCATTTGTATTGGGCTTCCCTGGTGGTGCAGTGGTTGAGAGTCTGCCTGCCGATGCAGGGGACACAGGTTCGTGCTCCGGTCCGGGAAGATCCCACATGCCGCAGAGCGGCTGGGCCTGTGAGCCATGGCCTCTGGGCCTGCGCGTCCGGAGCCTGTGCTCCGCAACGGGAGAGGCCACAACAGTGAGAGGCCCGCGTACCGCAAAAAAAAAAAATTCATTTGTATTATTTTTGATTCCACATATAAGTGATATCATATAATATTTGTCTTTATCTGATTTACTTCGCTTAGTATAATATTCTGTAAGTCCATCCATGTTGCTGCAAATGACATTATTTCATTCTTTTTTATGGCTGAGTAATGTTCTATTGTGTATACATACCACATCTTTATCCATTCATCTGTTGGTGGACACTTAGTTTGCTTCCATATCTTGGCTATTGTAAATAGTACTGCTGTGAACATTGGGGAGCATGTATGAAAGATAACTTCTAAATAAGGGATCTGAAGAACACTTCCAGAGTGGAAGAGCAGATGATATTTGAGGGAGAGGATGTTTAGGACTTCCACATGTGAGATTAAAGGTTGGAAATCTGAAACAAAGAACGTGACCAAAGTGAAGAAAACACAGGATGCAAAACTCACCAGGAAGTCTGCCACTTTGATGAAACCATAGAATAACGATGTAATAGTAGAAGGATCGAAGATGAACCAAGATTCAATTGTAGTAGGTCTTGACTGTCAATCAAAAGAGGCAGTTTGTTATTTGGTGGGTAATGGGATTTAAGTAAAAAACAATAATAACACAAACAAATATCTTTGCTCAAGAAAAATCAGATGATGAGAATTGGATAAATCAAAATGTAGGGCTTCCCTGGTGGTACAGTGGTTGAGAATCTGCCTGCCGATGCAGGGGACACGGGTTCGAGCCCTGGTCTGGGAAGATCCCACATGCCGCGGAGCAACTGGGCCCGTGAGCCACAACTACTGAGCCTGCGCGTCTGGAGCCTGTGCTCCGCAACAAGAGAGGCCACGATAGTGAGAGGCCCGCACACAGCGATGAAGAGTGGCCCCCGCTTGCTTCAACTGGAGAAAGCCCTCGCACAGACACGAAGACCCAACACAGCCAAAAATAAATAAATAATAATTAAAAATGAATATCTGCTTATAAAAAATAATGTAAAAATAATAATGTGTAATAATGTATTACTGTTGCTATAATTGTTATTGTTAGAGAGGAACATTGTCCCATACCTTCTCTTTCTGGGGAGGAGGAGCAAAGTGTGGAAGAAAAGCAAGGTAGATTGAATTCAGAACAGAATTAAACCAAGAGCAGAATGAAATGAGAAAAAGATTTTGAATTTTAAAATAGCAATGAAGATATGTTAGGGGATAGAAATCCCAATCCGAATCAACTTAGAGAAAAGTGTATTAGATCACGTAACTGAAAGTTCTGGAACAAAGCAAGTGTCATCAGGCCCTAGTCTGCCTTTCAGCTTTGTTCTTGTCTATATATTGGTTTTATTCTCAAGCACAGTGTGATTCCAACATAGCTGCTTGTAGCTACAGACCCACATCTTCCCATGACCAAAGCTGGTGGAAAGGAATATCTTCTCTTCCCCAACACCTGATGAAAGTATCAGGCCCTGATTCACACTGACCTGAGTCGGGTCAGTGTACATCTCAGAAACATTAACTAAAGCCAAACAAGCAAAGAGACAGCCAAACACCTTTGGATCTGACAGCCCAGAATTGCCCTGTTTCTCAGAGACCTGTTCTACTTCTTTGGAATGAGCACCTGGTACCCTGCTGACAATGGGTACCTGCTCCTTAGCCATAGCTGAGTAGATAAAGACATTCTTCTGACCCAAGCTGAGCTGATCAGAATCTGTCTCCAGGAATTTGGATTCAAAATGTCTCTGCATGTGCCTAAAAGTAAGGATTTTAGAATCTGTAGCAGAGGGAGTCCATGTACTTTTAGAAGCAGACATAGTCGATAAAACAGGAAGAGTAAAATTAATGTGCAGAGAGAGAAAAAGATAAAGAGACCATGTACCTCAAGGAAAAAAAAAAAGAAGAAGAAGATCTTGAGAAAGTCTTAGTCCCACAGAGCATTCAGAGCCTAGTTCCTGCCCCTTCTAAAAGCCCAGCTATATAGCCTGCAGCTGCATAGGTCTCAGACATCCTTGTGTGCTTTTTGATGAATACACACGGGCTCCAATATCATAATCCTCCCCTTCCTTTTATTTTCTTAAGATATTTGTAGTTTTTTTTAAATTTGCAAACAAAAAACATGCACAAAACCAGAAACGAAATAGGGCTTAAGTCAGCCACTCATTCATATATCTGAATAAACTGCAGTGGTTCCTAGAAGCAGTAAATGAAGAAAGTACAATGAAATTTCTTGCCAGATATAGAATGGCTTAAAGGTCTGAAGCTAAAGAGGAGAGGAGGCTAAGAATAACAAAGAGGAAAGGCTAATTATCTCACTAGTAGAGGAAAAGTCATTTGCACATTCTGCTTTACAGTGACTTCTGTCTGCAGGGATCAAAGTTGTCAGCTATGGCATTTTAGAATATGAATGATTTAATCACAACATCTTACAGTTGAGATTTGGGATTTTTTTTTTTAATGTGCTTGTTTTTGAGGTAAAAGGAAAGGGTTTCTGAATGCATCCTTAATTACAAAGTTCAAAACAGAATTTGGTACCTTTCCAGCCCTATTCACGACTAAACCCCAAGGCCATTTCAAGATGATACCTCAGTCAAAGAAGTAATGCTGTTGGTCTATTGTCATTCTTAGATCTTGGGAGCATTAAGTAATCTGGGCAGCCTGGTTAGGATGCCATTAACTCCTGTGTAGTTTGATTCAGTAGGTCAGATATGTGGCCAAAAATCTACATTTTTAACAAATATTCCAACTGATTCTGACTCAGGGGTCCCTGAGCCAAGCCCTGAGAATTCTCATTCTGGGAGTAATTATCACTGATCTTGAGTAGGCAGTTTGGGACAGCAGATTAAACACTGACCTGTACGTCAGAAGTCACGACTTTTCTGAGGCTGTTTCTTCAGACTAAGAAATATTAATTCTATCCTTACCCATTTCAGTTATTGTCAAGTTAAAATAGTATAATAAAGTATGATTAAAATATTCTTTGTTCACCATTTATGTTGCAGATCCCGTGAGTGAAAGCATTCTTATTCCATGGGAAAGTGCCCTGAATATCAAAGTACTCCTTAGCTGCAATTGTCAACAGGTATGAACTAGACAGCAAAACTAAATGTCTTCAGGGTGATTACAAAAGCTCTCTTTGTTTTGATATGAATTGGGTTTCCTTTCTCAAGACCTCATTCTTTCTCAGTGGCCAAGGGTTAACAAAATCATGACATTTCCAGTTATTCTTTTCTCTTTTAGTTCAAAGCTTCACTTCCTTTGGGTAAATATTCAGTCAAATTCAAGTATTATTATTTCCATCACTATCCACAGCGTGTTACGTCCCCCTGTCTTAAGGTCTTCACCCCCTGTTCTCACTTCTCTTTTTATAGGCCCTTTGTGTCCCTTTCTACCACAGCTACAGGTAGGAAAAGAGGAGTGGTCTTATGTAATTGACCTCCCTCAAGGAGAGGCATTGCATATCTGGTCTGTGCAGTTCTTTTGTCTTCTGCTGTTACTGTTGAACTTTAGTCAGTGTCTGGGACGAGCAGTATCCCAGCTCGCTTTCAGCCTGAACAGCATCCGAAGGTGGTCTCAGCAAATGAATCATTCTCTGTCTGCAGATCCCCATCTGGACCCCAGTGCAGGGAAGCATGGCTGCCTCCCTCAAAATCCAGATGGAGTTCCAGGCTGTCTCTAGTGAGAGAGCTCTCTTTCTGCATGGTATCCCCATGTAGTGGTGGAGAAATGACTCACTCTTCCAGAGTCTTTCACAGGCTATCTTAGGCCTATTGGAAACCTCTGAATCTCTGCCAGGCCAAACTCAGTTCTAAGGGAAACTGGGGATTGTCCTTGCTGTCTCCCACCATGTTACAGCTCTCCCCAAGTTCTGCGCTATCCACATTCCCAAATTGCTACACTTATCTGTAGACAGGTTTCACTGCCAAGCCAACATCACCAAACTTGATTCCGTTATAAACAGAATAGCCTCCCTAATGTTCAGCAATGTCCTTAGTGGCCCCCATGTTAAGAGGAGACGTGTCGAGTATACCCCTCATACCAGGACCAAGTTCCATTCTTCAACTTTCTTCTTTGTTGCTTCTCTCTTTTTCCTTAGCTAAGTTGTCTTTTTATTTCTTGCTGTAATCAAATAAAAGGAACTAATTTTGCCTCATCCACTTGGTTTGAATCATAGGCTTTCAACACCAGTGACACCAGTGTGGGGTGTTAGTAACATTTGGCGTTTTGGAATTCAGTCTCTTTTATTCTCAGCTGCGTACTATCTCATGGGAATCCACACATTTTTACTTTGGTCACCAGATGAGACAAACAGCATGCTTATTTCTTAAAAACAACAACAACAAATAATAACAAATGATAAAACCTATAGACACTGCCTATGTTTTCAAAGCATTTACAATTTTTTAACATCTTTATTGGAGTATAGCTGCTTTACAGTGGTGTGTTAATTTCTGCTTTATAACAAAGTGAATCAGCTGTACGTATACATATATCCCCATATCCCCTCCCTCTTGTGTCTCCCTCCCACCCTCCCTATCCCACCCCTCCAGGCGGTCACAAAGCACCGAGCTGATCTCCCTGTGCTATGCGGCTGCTTCCCACTAGCTATCTATTTTACATTTGGTAGTGTATATATGTATGTCAATGCCACTCTCTCACTTCATCCCAGCTTACCCTTCCCCCTCCTCATGTCCTCAAGTCCATTCTCTACATCTGTGTCTTTATTCCTGTCCTGCCCCTAGGTTCATTAGAACCTTTTTTTTTTTTAGTTTCCATATACATGTGTTAGCATATGGTATTTGTTTTTCTCTTTCTGACTTACTTCACTCTGTATCGCAATATATTTTAGTTTGTCTTTTACCATCATTTTTGTATCAGCAGTGCTTACCACAATAACTCGAACTTTGTAGAGGCTCCTAAGACTTTTTTAAATAATTAATTTACCAATATGTTAATTGCATTAAGACAAGTGCAGTTATTAATAAAATATCACATCAAAGATTTATCATGGGGTTGGCAATCAGAGAAGAAAAAGAAATAAAAGGAATCCAGATTGGAAAAGAAGAAGTAAAACTGTCACTGTTTGCAGGTGACATGATACTATATATAGAAAATCCTAAAGATACAACCAGAAAACTACTAGAGCTCATCAATGAATTTGGTAAAGTTGCAGGATACAAAATTAATACACAGTAATCTCTTGCATTTCTATACACTAACAACCAAAGATCAGAAAGAGAAATCAAGGAAACAATCCCACTTACCATCACATCAAAAAGAATAAAATACCTAGGAATAAACCTACCTAAGGAGACAAAAAACCTGTACTCTGAAAACTATAAGACGCTGATGAAGGAAATCAAAGATGACACAAACAAATGGGAAGATATACCATGTTCTTGGATTACAAGAATCAATATTGTCAAAATGACTATGCTACCCATGGTAATCTACAGATTCAATGCAATCCCTATCAAATTACCAATGGCATTTTTTGCAGATCCAGAACAAAAAATTCTTAAAGTTTGTATGGAAACACAAAAGACCCCAAATAGCCAAAGCAATCACTGATCCTGGTCAGTGAGTAGCCTCCTTCTCTGGTGGCAAAGGCACAATTATAATCAATGTGATAAGTGTTATATGGGACCTACAAAGTGCTATGGGGAGAAAGAGAGGTAAGTCCTACTTAAGAAAGCCAAAATAACATGTACACAAAGAGTGGATTTAAAGATGAGTAAGAGTTTGCAAGACAGTGACAGTTACAGCATGTACCAACCTAAGGAGTAGATTAAAAACCTAAGCTGCCTAAGGACCAGTGGGGTCTGGTGTGACTGGAGCATGTTTTATGTCAATTGTGGTAGGAGATAAGGGTAATGCTAAAACTACTAAGCTTTTAGAAGACACTGAAAAACATCTTCATAAATTTGAGTTTTGGGAAGACATTCTTAGTATGAATAAACTATTAGCCATAATTTTTTAATGAAAATTGGATTGCAGTAAAATTAAGACTTCTACTTATCAAAATACACTGTTAAAAAGTGAAATGGCAAGCAATAAGCTGGAAGAAGAATTTTTTAGTCAATACATATGACAAGGGACAAGTATCCAGAATATATAAATAATCCATAAAAAGGAATAATAAAAGAAAAGTGGTATCTAGAACATGTAAAGAATTCCTACAAAACAATAATAAATAAATAAAACCCTATATTAAATGGGCAAAAGATACTTCACAAAAGAAGATACATGAATGGCCAGTAAGTACATTAAATTATGTCCAATATTATTATTGGACATAATTATGTCCAATTGGACATATTATGTTGGGCATATTATGTTGGACACATTATGTTGGACATATTATGTCCAATATTATTATCAGGGAAATAAAAATTAAAACTAAATGAGATGCCATTTGCTTCCCACTCAAATGGCTAAAATTTTAAAACGAGGTCAGTGCCAAATATTGGCAAGATTTGGAGCAATGGGAACACATTTACCATCTTGGAAACCTTTTTGTTTTATGTGTTTTTCTTTTGTTTTGTTTTCTTAATTACACATACCTTTACCAGATATGCCTGCAATTTCACTCCTAGTATCTGCACAAGAGAAATGAAAACACATGTCCATGAAAACAATTCCACTAGAATGTTCACATCAGTTTTGTTCATAATAGCACAAACGTGGAAACAACTCCATTCCCACCAACAGACACATGGATTAACAAATTATGGTGTAATCATTCAAGGGAAGATCACTCAGCATTTTTTAAAAAATGAAGTAAATTAGCCCTCTTCAAAATACTTACTAATAACTAAGTGAAAACTAATAATTTTGCCGAAGAAAACACTAACAGACAGCAACTTAACCAGGTATCCAATGTAAGCATCACAAGTCATGGGGCAAAGTGACAGCGTGAGCCTCCCCGTAGGATGTACTGAGAAGGATACATCATCATCCCCATGACATTCCTGCCAAAAACCGCATAGCCTGAATTTAATAATGAGGAAATATCAGACAACCCAAACTCGAGGACATTATACAATGCCTTTGCTCTTCAAAAATGTCAAGGCTATGAAAGACAAAGTCAGACTGAGAAACTGTTCCTAATTAAATGATCCTGAAGAGACCTGAAAAGTAAATGTAACACTTGATCCTAGATTGGATCCTGAACCAAATATCATGTTTTTTCTATGAAGGAAAATATTGGGGAATTTGGTGACATTTTAATAAGGTATCTAGATTAGATGCTGGTATTATATTAATGTTGATTTTCTGACTTTGATAAGCGCACTGATATTCTGCTGTTTTGAGGCGTTATACATGGAAGAATTTAGGGGTAAAGGGGCATAATGTCTGCAACTTAACCTCAAAAAGCTCAGAAAGAGAAAGAGAAAGCAAATATGGTAAAATACTGACAATTGGTAACTTGGGTGAGTGGTTACACAGAAATTCTTTAGACTGTCCTTAAAACTTTTATGTACATTTGAAATAAAGTCTTTTTAAAAAAATCTGATACACACAGTAACAGGGATGAAATTCATAACTAGCATGCTGAGTGAAAGTAGCCAAACAACCCTTAACATATAACAAACTTAGATAAAGCTCAGAACAAGCAAAACCAACCTACGATGATAGAAATCAGAGAATGTCTTTTTTTGCCTATGACCAGTAGGGATTGATTGGAAAGGGGCACTGGGAAGCTAAGAAAAAACCAAAAACAGGAACTGAGGACGTTGCAGATTATATTTTGCAATGAAGCAGGAAGTATTAAATCAAGCTCCTATCTGGCCCTACCTTAACGGATCAACTGTTTTATAATAGTTGATTAGGTGGGACAGCTTTCTTCCAGAGACATCATATCAGTTAAATGACACGGAGGAATTGTTATGTTGTTTCTTTTGGACTCTTATGGAAGCTGTTTCCGACTCTTTTGAGTGAATACTTTTAAAAAGAGCTTTAGTAAGTGTAAAGACTACTAGTGATAAATATTATTGATAGTTCACAATTACTGACTACTTAGAACATCCCCAGCACCATGCAAAGTATGTACCATCTCCTAAATATGGGTATTCCCATTTTACACATAAAGAAATGAAGAGTCAGAGAGTTCAAGCATCTATAGAAATTTACAAAGAGGCAGAGCTAGGTCTGGAATCTAGATGCAAACCTGGATCCGTGTTAACCCAGAGGCCCCTATTCAACATATATTAGTATATCCATTATTCATTGTATAGTACCTGTTGGTACTGCCTCCCTTATGTGACAGAGTCTTTATAAACAAGAAACACACATCTAGTTACTTATCTTTGTAGAAAATTAATAACATTCGATCTCTCACATGGACTGTGGTGGTATGACAACATGTTGAGTCATACCATATGTCATTTCAAAGTAGTGTAAAAAAGCTAGGTATTTGTTTGTTTCTTTGTTTAGGAATTTAAATAAAGTATGGGGTATGTTGAGGTTCATTTTTGGTTTTATAATCTCTGACAAAATTCACCAGTATCATGTTAAATGATGCCAGGATACCACTTTTCCTACTAGAGAATCTGAGGATCTAAGATCATTTTTAGAGTATAGAAACACAAATGATTTTTGTATACTGATTTTGTATCCAGCAAATTTACTGAATTTGTGTAATAGTTCTAATAGTTTTTTGGTATAATCTTCAGGGTTTATTATATATAATATCATGTCATCTGCAAATAGAAACAGTTTTGCTTCTTTCTTTCCAATTTAGATGTTTAGATGGCTTTTTTTTCTTGACTAATCACTCTGGCTATGACTTCCAGTACTTTTTTTTTTTTTTTTGCGGTACGCAGGCCTCTCACTGTTGTGGCCTCTTCCGTTGCGGAGCACAGGGTCCGGACGCGCAGGCTCAGCGGCCGTGGCTCACGGGCCCAGCGGCTCCGCGGCATGTGGGATCTCCCCGGACCGGGGCACGAACCCGTGTCCCCTGCATCGGCAGGCAGGCTCTCAACCACTGTGCCACCAGGGAAGCCCTCCAGTACTATCTTGATAAAAGTGGTGAGAGTATCCTTTTCTCTTTTCTCATTTTAGAGGAAAAACTTCCAGTTTCTCACCACTGAGTATGATGTTAACTATGGGCTTGTCATGAATGGCCTTTATTCTATTGAAGTTTATTCCCTCTATTCCCACTATGTTGAGACTTTTTATTGTGAAATGATATTGAAGTTTGTCAAATTATTTTTTGCATCCATTGAGATGATCATCTGATTTTTATCCTTCATTTTGTTAATGCAGTGTATTACATTGATTTTTTGTGTGTGTGCATGTTCAACCATCCTTGCATCTCTGGAATAAATTCCCCTATATCATGGTGTATGAGCCTTTTAATGTATTTGAATTCTGTTTGCTAATATGTAATTGATAATTTTTGTATCCATGTTCATCAGGGATATTTGCCTGTAATTTTATTTTCTTATAGCGTCCTTGGCTGGCTTTGATATCATGGTAAAGCTGGCCTCATAATATGAGTTTGGAAATGTTCCCTACTCTTCTATTTTTTGGAAGAATTTGAGGGTTGATGTTAATTCTTCTTTAACTGTTTGGTAGAATCCACCAGCGAAGTCATCTGGTTCTAGGCTTTTTTTGTTGTTCAGAGGTTTTTGATTACTGATTCAATCTCCTTACTAGTAAATGGTCTATTCAGATTTTCTGTTTCTTCATAATTCAGTCTTGGTAGGTTGTATGTTTCTAGGAATTTATTCATGTCTTTCAGTTTGTCCAATTAGTTGGCCTATAATTGTTTATAACAGTCTCTTATGATGCTTTCTATTTCTGTAGTATCAGTTGTAATGTTTTATCTATTTTGTTTATCTTGTCAAAAAACAAGCTCTTAGTTTAATGTTTCTTTTTTATTGTCTTTTTTGCGTCTCATTCATTTATTTCTGCTCTGATCTTTGTTATTTCCTTCCTTCCTTCTACTAATTTGGGGCTTCATTTTTCTTCTTCTTTTTCTAGTTTCTTGAAGCGCAAGTTAGGTGGTTTATTTGAGCTCTTTTTTTTTCTTAATTTAGGCATTTTTTGTTATAAACTTCCTTCTTAGAACTGTTTTTGCTGCGCACTATAAGTATTGATATGTCGTATTTCTGATTTCATTTGTCTCAATATATTTTTATTTATTTTTGACCCAGTTTTTTCAGTAGCATGTTGTTTATCTCCATATATTTGTGAATTTTTCAGTTTTCTACTTGTAATTGATTTCTAGTTTCATACCACTGGAATCAGAAAAATGTGTGATATGATTTCAGTCTTCTTAAACTTATTGTGACTTGTTTTGTGGCCTAACATATGAAAATGCTATATTTTTTATCAGTTAGTTAGTTATTCATACATTTTACTCAATATGAAAGAAGCTACATTAGAGACTGGTATTATGAACTTTTTAGTCCTTCCCATATGTTTTGTTTTAACAAGTCATGCTATAGCATTTGGACTGATACAGCTCACAGTATTTGGCCATTAGATTAGTGGATGGAATACTACAGTCCCACAGTTTGATAAGATACAAAGTCTTTTTAAATAAAATACTTTTTGGCATGATATTAATGTGTTCCCTCTTGGTACTTGACATTAAGAGTACTCAAAGTAATGATGAGGCCACCCTGATCAAGCAAGGTTATTTGTACCATGCCTCAGATATTATCAATAGGTTTTTGTAATTAAAATCAGTACAGTCACTAAAAAATAAATGTAATCATCACATCTAATTTACACCACTTAAGGAAGTGAGAGAGATCAAACTTTGTTAACTAGTTCTTTTCTACTGGATTCTTTCACAAGATGTAGATAAAATTAGTTTCATTAGAATAAGGTCAAAACTTTGTTTCCTATTAAAAGAGAAAAAAGTGCATGAGGAGATTTTCTATTTTCACTGTCTCTTCCTTTCACCTTATTTGTCCTCCTATGAAGATATGATAATTGGACCATGGGGGAAAAGCCAAGAGAAATCTACAGAAGCTGACCCAATACTCTGATATTACTGAGTTGCTAAAATAATTTTGGAACTACCTACCTCTACACTTCTTGTAATGGGAGGTATTTAAATGTCTTAAGTCACTGCTAGCTATTTTGTTGTTTGTATCCCCCAATATTTCTACCTAATACAACATCTTTATTAACCTCCTTAATTCTACTCCCCATATGCCAAGTTCTGCAGGAATTCTAACCTTTCTGGAATAACAATTCATTCACACCTCATGACCTTGTTATTTATGTATAAGTGTGTTTGACTTTTACTCTACTCCCAACAGACCAACCAATAAAGATATAAATTTGATATGTGCCCACTTTTATCTTTATTTCTACTTTAATGGCTGTGTTTTTATAACTGAAATATCCTTTTATCTCTCCCTTTAGTCTTGAAATAAATTCCCCCCTTTACGTGGCTAAAGCTAACCTGTGTACAGTAAGTCTCCTACATACGAACGAGTTCCATTCCAAGAGCGTGTTCGTAAGTCCAATTTGTTTGTGAGTCCAACAAAGATAGCCTAGGTACCCAACTAACACAATCGGCTATAGAGTACTGTACTGTAATAGGTTTATAATACTTTTCACACAAATAATACATAAAAAACAAACACAAAAGATAAAAAAAAACATTTTTAATCTTACAGTAAGTACAGTACCTTGAAAAGTACAGTAGTGCAGTACAACAGCTGGCATACAAGGGCTGGCATATAGGGGTTGGCATCGAGTGAACAGGCAAGAAGAGTTACTGACTGGAGGAGAGAGAGGAGGTGAGAGATGGCAGAGCTGAAGGATTGTCAGCAATAGGAGACGGAGGGCAAGCTGCAATTTCACTCACGCCTGACGTTTATGGTACATGTTCTGGTTCCTTGCTGGATTGAATTCTATCTACCCTCTTGAAAAAATAATCCAGTGATGTTTGGGTAGTAGCTCTTTTTTTCTCATCATAGATGACACAGTAGCATTGGATTGCATTCTGAACAGCTGCTGCAACCATCGTGTACTGTTCGACTTTTGGGTCCTGTGCCTCAAAAACTAACAGTGCCTCCTCAACTAAAGAAAATCCCCTTGCCATTTCCTTCGTCATGAATCTCTTTGGTTCTTCAGTTATTTCTTCTTCCTCTTGTCTCTCTTCATCCTCTCTCTGGGCCTCCAATTCCATCAGGTCTTCATTAGTAAGTTCCTCGTGTTGCACAGCAAGGAGTTCAATGAAGTCATCCTCTTGCAGATCTAGCTTGAAATAAAGATACTGTACTACTGTACTCTATACAGTACTGTACAGTAAAGTACACAAAAGCACAACCACTTGTAGAGGATGCATGCACGTGACAATGTACACCAGACACATGAACTAGCTTACGTGATTGGACATGCGAACACATGTTAGCATGTTTGAAAGTTCGCAACTTGAAGGTTCACGTGTAAGGGACTTATTGTATTTTAAGGTTCTTTGTTCCCATCCTTGAGTGCATCTATTCCCATAGCTCTTCACATCTGGCTAATGTGAACCATCTCACTCATTTAGATCCTTTTTCTCCGTCTTCAAATTTGTCTATGCTTATTTTATTATGAAATAAATAAACTGATGTCTTTCTACTCTCCTTTTTCCAAGGCTCTTGAAAATTTCCCACTAATTTATTTCCCCCTTCTTCACTTATAACCTCATTTACTCAGGTGTCTGCTCACCTTAAAGCTTCCGATTTATTTTCTATTGCCAAATATAATAGCTTCCATTTGTTGTCCTTTTCCTTAAATTCTGAATCAGTTGAACACCATCTTATCCACAGATGTTTTCCTCCCTCAATTCAAATGAACCAGGATATAATGATTCCCCTTCTATCTCTCTGACCATCCCTGTGATTTTCCTTACTGACTTCTCTACCTGTTCTCTCCCTTTCTACATTTGCATTCCACATATTTAAGCTTCCTGAGTTCTTCTCTCGACAAAATTCTCTCTCCCTTGGGGACTTCTTCCATGCTCACTGCTAAGATGTCATTTTGATGGAAATGGTACTAGACCAGAAGCTGGATCAGATCCCTGAATTTAATTCACAAGCTAATTTCTCAACTTCTCTGTGTCTCAATCTTTCATTTGGCAATGACGATTAGTTATCTTTAAGATAACTATTAATTCTAAGACATTAAGTTGCCACTTAAATTTGTATCTCTGATCCTTCCTACTGACCATTTTCACTTAGAGGTTCCACTGCTTTTTCAAATCAGTAGGAATAAAATCAAGCCTTCCCTGTTCCCCCTCCTAACTTTTTTCCCTCCAGTCAGCTCCATCATTGCTTCTTCCATTCCTGAGTCTCCTCCATGACTATATTCTCCCCTTCTGTCTTAATTTTCATTAAATATAATCTTTATCATAGCACTTCACTCCTTTAAAAATATGATTAACTTGATTTTATTTAAGATGTTAAAATTACCTCTGTTTTTCTCACATTCATTACCCTTTGTAATCTGGCCCTAGCATACCTGTCAAAATATTTTCCGCTATCTCCTTTGATTCTCTGCACTTCTTTTTTTTTTTTTAAATAATTCTTTCTTTATTTATTTTTTTATTTTTGGCTGTGTTGGGTCTTCATTTCTGTGCGAGGGCTTTCTCCAGTTACGGCAAGTGGGGGCCACTCGTCATCACGGTGCACGGGCCTCTCACTATCGCAGCCTCTCCCGTGGCGTAGCACAGGCTCCAGACGCGCAGGCTCAGTAGTCGTGGCTCACGGGCCCAGTTGCTCCGCGGCATGTGGGATCCTCCCCGACCAGGGCTCGAACCCGCGTCCCCTGCATTGGCAGGCAGATTCTCAACCACTGTGTCACCAGGGAAGCCCTCTCTGCACTTCTAAAGCTAATTCCCTTAATGCTTGGGGAAAAGTCTCGCTTGTCCCTTTTGTTGGTAGCTTTGCTTATACAGTTCTCCTGTTGAAATTTTCTCTACTTTCTCCAAATAATGCTTTTCTCTAAATAATGCTTATTTTCAAAACCCTTTTCTCCATGAAATCTTCTCAGAAGGATCCCTGTCTTCAATCATTTCACTCTTCTGAAATCTTATTCAACTAACATCAGCCTATCACAGATAATTGTTATTGTTCAGAAGTTAGAGTTCACACCTTAGGATGCATCTGTGTAATATCTTGTATGGTTTGCTAATTGTTTTCATGTAGGTGATGAACACAACCCAGTTTCCCTAAAGGCCTTCTGGGAGAAATTTCATGCCTTTTTTTCCTATCATTTGTAGGTCACTTGTTGAATGGGTCACATATATTGGCACCAACCCTTTCAAAAATGAAGTAAAGTGTTATTATTATTCAAAATTTATGGTTGAAAACAATGTGGTTCTGAAGAAGTCAGTCATTAACCCAGATTTACACAATGATTAAGTTGAAAGCCAAGACTTAACTCTAAATCGGCCTTATTCCAAAGCTTGTTATTGAGCATAGTTCAAAAAACAAAAAGGTAAAAAGCCTCAGAAAATACACCCTTAACCCTAGTGGCACAATCCAATTAGTAGTAGGAAGCTCCCCAATATTGTAAGATTTTTCAGCATTTTCAAGATTTCATAAATCAAGTCCTTGTCTACCTGTGACTTATTGGTCAATGTAGTGGTGCTCTAGTCTTGTCACACATAGTGGGTAAATGTATCCATTTACACTATACCACTTTTTCTATATGGTGAATAAAGAAGTGGAAGTAAAAATCACGGCCATAAAAATTCTTAATTGCACAAATATGATATACTTTAATTTAGAAAATATCTCACTGGATAAAATTGGAGTTAAAACATTTGGAATTAATTTTAGTTATGTGATTAAAAATGGGTGTGTGCCCGTGTGCATAATAAACACACATGTAAATAAAGAGCTGAGGGAGTTTTTGGTGTTGTTGAGGGATTCTTCTTTATCTTCTCTCCATATTCCTTTCTTATTCATACTGAACTTGGTTTAAAAGTAGCACAGATTATTTTTATATTAGGATCCATTAGCCTACATTCCAAATATGTCACTCATGGATATATATCTGCTTTTGAAAAAAAAATTAACTGTGACAATAAAAATAGAGCTTTCTTTTGTAATTACTAGTAGTGAGAACAGGTAAATATAAAAACTCAAAGAAAGTATAGGGTTGTTTAGGACATACGGACCACGGGACAAGCAATGAGCAGAGCTTATCACAGCAAAGCACACAACACCTGGGAGATGGGCAATGCTGGCCAGCCTTGTCCATTCACTTTCTTGAAAAATCACATCTTTAATTTTAATTACAGAGTACGATTTAGATAACTAATTGGACTGTGTTGGAGCAAATGGAGCTTAAGTGAATATCACATCAATGACCTTAGAAATTTAACTTTCCTAAGAAACAAGTTACAATATAAAAGTGTGTTTATTCACTTCAATAAATATTTGTTGAATACCTACTCTGTGCCCCATGTTACATTAAGTGCTGTTGATGGGGGAAATTAGCAAGACTGGATCTTGACATTTCAAGAATTTCAGTCTGAATGAAAAAATAAACTATAAATTATAATGTGACATATACTATGGGAAAAAATTTTTAAAGAAACTTGTAAAAAGAGATAAAACTAAAGATGAGAAACTTCTAAATGCAGTCGGGATTTGAACTCAGCACTCATTTATGAGTAAAAATGCTGAAGAGAGCTTACTAACATGTTTGTAGTCAAAATGTATATCTTGCAGAATAGTTTATGATACAGTCACTATTACCAGTGTGCCAAGTTCTGTGTTTTTTGCTCAATAGGTCATAAAAATGTGTTGAAGTTATTAACCCTCCTTTGGTGATATATAGGGAGTTACAAAATGCCTTAACCTCCCAGGCTTACATTGCACATGTAGTACAGAATAGGAAAATAAGCACATTTGATAGCATCTTATGTTTGTAGAGCACTTTATGGCTTTCAAAACAGTTTAACATAATTCACAAAAATATGACGTATGAGTAATTAGCAAGAGAATGGCAAAGAAGTTTCAAGACTCATTAATTATGATGTAATATAGGAATTGAATCTATTATCACAAGATAAAACTGAAATATCAAGTTTGTCAGTAATAAGCTCTGAGACCCTGAGCTTATCACTCCACCTTTCTGAGATTTAATATTATTGTCATTGAAATAATTTAATACTTATGTTGCAGGGTTATCAGAAGAATTGAGAGAAAGATCTTAGATATAGCTCTTTCTACATATCTTGGCAAAGTTAAAAATACTATTGCTTTTCACATCCCAAAACGTGATACCATTTTTTAAAGCAAATTAATTGGTTTGCAAGATATAGAGATCACAAGTTTTCTTCATTTAGTAAAGTGTCACTCTAGGTAATTATTTTTGTCAAATACTTGAAATACAGCTTGTTTAAAACTGAAAATGTGAGATTAGCATCTAGTGGAGTGGACTGTCTTTACTTCTTTACTTACTACAAAGGAAGAAAGTAAAACATTTTTGAATAATTTCTCCAGTACTTTATAAACATAAGTACTTTCAGCATCCAAGTTGAAAAAGGAAATTATGCGTGCATCTCACCTAAAAAGCTTATGTAAAATGTGGAGATATGGATGTGAAAAAAAGAACAAACTGGACTGGGAACTAAGGTTTATTCTGAAGACTATATTTAAGACATAATAATTTAGGTCCCAATATCAATTAGTTCCTAAACTAAGAAGTTAAAAAAACCAAACACCTACTCAATTCTACTCTACAATTTAGAAATAGATTTTATGATGCACATTCCTGGCATGCAACAACCTGAAACTCACGTACTTTTGATATTGGCTCAGACCTCTTTGCATTCAAGATGCATACACTTCTGCATAGTATTAATAACTCTCACATTCTCTTCTGAGGGGGCAGGAGGCATAACAGTGCTTACGTACATCTTACAGGGTTGGCAAGATATTGGTGTGATGTTATCCAAAGCCGTAGAGATTGTTGCCAAGACTATATTTGATATAGGAACTGCAGTTAAAATGCAGTCGTTATGGCTCTAAGAATTCTCTGTAACTGTAATCATCTTAAAATAAAAATGATGTAATTAAAAATTTTCCTGAATAAATACATCCATAAAATAATTTTCTTAGCTGGCAAATCAAATTATACTTGAGCTAAAGCAGTTCATATTATAAGTGATAGTAAAACTGAAAAATTTTAATCAAAATATCAAAATTAGAAATTTAATATTTCATTCCCATCCCAAATATTAATTGAAAGTCTTTTATATCCAATCTCCCAGCTTCAAATAGTAAAAATACAGAAACTTATATAAACTTTGTAAATTTTAGGGTCAGGTTTGGAGATTAATGCATTCATATAAAGAAAGATAAAACTAATGATACAAGACAGTAATAATATGAATGATAGCTTTAATTTTCAGTGTGCCTACTCTGTAGGTAGTCCCAGATGTTTATAAAGTGTTGTATTGTTCAAGCCTACCATTTACCTTTTTGTGTGTGTGTGTTACGTGGGCCTCTCACTGTTGTGACCTCTCCCGTTGCGGAGCACAGGCTCCGGACGCGCAGGCTCAGCGGCCATGGCTCACGGGCCCAGCCGCTCCGCAGCATGTGGGATCCTCCCGGACCGGGGCACAAACCCGTGTCCCCTTCATCGGCAGGCGGATTCTCAACCACTGCGCCACCCGGGAAGCCCTACCATTTACCTTTTAAAATAAGCCTTTATATTCCAATAATCCAGACGAAGAAACAAGCTCAAAATGGCTATTGCAGTTTACCGAAGCTACATAGTTAGACTTCTATAGACAGAGCCAAAATTGGAGATCAGTTCTTTTGGATGCAGTCCCGCTTTTTTTCTTTAGTGCCTGAGACATATTTACAGTAAATGCTATCAGATATTAAAAGAATGAGAGAGATAGGTTGATTACCTAAGCCTGAATTGAGCCCTTACAAATAGATAGGAGACAGATACAGGCCAAGCTTGAACAAAAATATGAAGCTCTCCCCTGAATCCCCGTGAGTGAACTGAAGTTCCGTAGCGTACCTCAGCACACAACTGTGGAACCTTAGAACTGGTAATCAAAGATCGAGCAAGAAGCTGCAATGGTAACCATTGAAATAGACCAAATTCAAGTTATCGGCACAGGGATATAATAGAGGGTAGTAATGAAATAAAGGGTCAGCTGACCGGAGGGGAACATCAGGAAGGAAATGCTTTGCAGGTCTGGGTGGTTGAATCAACAACAAAAGAAAAAGAAAGAAAAACGTGTCAAAAGCTTTAGCTTTCTAACACTTTCCTTGCATTTATTGTTTTGCTTTTGTTCAAACTGGAGAGCTACTTATATGGCTCTGCAAAATTCACTTCACCCCATTGGCCTTAAGAATATTCACCTAAATAATGAAGGATTTTTCACTAAAAGATCTCTAAGGATCTAAGGTTTCTTCTAGATGTGCACTTTAATGATGTTTTGCTTAGAGGGCATTTAATAAATATATCTTGAATAAATGGGTCCCTACCTCCCACATAGGAATTTATTATAACTCAGTAACTGTAGAACAATGAACCAAGTATAGGGAGATTTTAGATAATGAGTTTTTGAGAGCACTGGAATTGTTTTCCCTTTTGATGAGCAAAATTAGAAAGGTAAATTATAGGATATGCTAAATTTCATAGGGGCAAATGAACAACAAAAATAGCGCTCATTTCAGGGTAAGCATTTGGTTTTTTTTTTTTGGAGATTCAGTGTATTTTCTGAGCAAACCTGCTCCTATCTCCTATCAGTAGTTAATACCACTGAAAAAAAAACATGGTATGATTGACAGCATAGAATAAAAGCAGATGAATGATTCATCAAAGCACCAACATTCACAGTCTGTAGTAAAACAATTCACAAATAAAGTAGAAGAGTCAAAGTCTTCTTCCCAGAGTGTAAACCCATTTCTCTAGCTAATTAAAACTCAAATATTAGCTGAAATAAAAACAGAAAAAAATCACAATAATTCCATGAATTTTACCATCTGAGAACAAAGCTGATATCTTGAGGATTGGGGGATACTTTTCTCTTAAGAGAACACTGTAGCTGTTTCTAAAATTGTCTCAAGGAGAGATGTCGATGCTCCTTGAGCATGGATTCAAGAGATTTTTAAGGAAAATTAATGGGGAAAATAGTTAATAAAAAGAAAAAAAAATAATTTTTGTTGTATAATAATCATAAAAACTTAGCAAAGATAACAATTAAAAGGGAAAATGGAATCAGGTGAGAATATTAGCATTATCCTTTTGATAATATTGAATACATTTGGGGTTCACACAATCAGTAAATGTTGGGTCAGCAGAGCATGTGTGAGCACACTTTGCAGCCAGGATCTCTCAGAGCAACCAGAGTAACTGACACATCTACCATTAGTTAAGAAGAATATTGGACAACAGAACACATTTGCACAGACTCAAATCTATTTCCATTGCTAGAATATCAATTCAAAACCCTTATTACGATGGGTCAGACCATCCTCAACATGAAGACTGTCATGTTCCTATGGTCATCATTATTGACAATAATCTAATTTCTTGAAAGTTAGCCAGACTTATAGGATTCACCTCATATATTAGACCAAATATATATGTGCAGGTGTTAGTGAAAATATCAAGAGTAAGGTCAATGGTGTTTAAATTTTAACTCTTGGTGGTTTGAATATGGGTTTCAGTAGGAACTCTGACTTGATTTTTTTCTCTCACACACTTTTATAATATATCTTTAATTATATAAGAGAATTGAATTAAAAGAGAAGTCTCTCTTCTCTGTAGTTCATATAAAGCTTGCCTTCTTTCATTACTTTATCTTCTGATCTTTGTTACAGAGCACAGTATAATATATAATGGAAACCACACTTCTTTCCCATCCAAAATGGCAAGAAGAAAAAAAAAAAGCAGCACATTCTTTTTAGGGCATGGTTTATCTATAGATGTGGCTTCCTGTCTGTACTTTGTGGAACTGTTACTGAAGCCTTCGGCATTTATGTGATCACACAAGGACATGCCATTTTTCAGTTTAATACATATGCAACCGTATTTTAGACTGTATTGATACAATGGAAACCTACACAGTTCATATCACCAATTCAGTCTCTCACTTCTATGTTCCTTTCTCAAGAAACAAGAATATTAACCCAAAGTTGTTGATAAACTATAGTTTCTACTTTACTGTTTACAAAAGTTCATCTTAAATCATTAGACAAAAATAGAAACAATAGCAATGTAATGAGTTATATAGTACATACCACATTCTGGGCACTGGTCTATATGGGGTAGTGGTGAGATTTGGTAATCACAGTTCACTTAATAAAGAAACTGAGAGGCTAAGTAATTCACTAAATGTCACACAACTACAGGGGTAAGTCAGGATGTAAACCCAGGCACTCATGCTCAAATTCTAGAACAGCCACTGCTTAGGCTGCAATGTGCAACTTCAGCAAGTATCAGCATTTCAAAGGCTGACTCCTTTTCACCTTCACAGAATGATAACTCTGAAGCAGGCCTTCTAAGAATGAAGCAAACATTAAGAAAATAAATGAATATGTTGACTTTTATTTACTTTTGAGGGAAAAGAAGTGATCAGGAGAGTTTTGTAACATTATGACTTTTAAAATACATTTTACTTCTCTTTATAAATACCTCACAATCAGAAAATTCATTTAAAAGTAATCCCAAGATGTATGGTTGTAAGAATTTTCATAAGAACCTAATTACTGTGGGTTTACTTCTCTGTAGTTTCTGATATAATCAATAGAATGGCTCCTTTATAAAGTTGAAAACGAATACAAGTCAAACTAATTCAAATCTGTTTGCATTTTTAGCAGAATACTTGATGTGCTTTTAATTTAGTCTTCACCTCAGATTAAATATCAAGAATTTGTATTGATCATCATTAATTCAGTGTGTCAAGTTAGAATTCTACAAAAGTTTTCATGCCTTTTCTAGTTTCAAATCTAAAGAGGAGGAAAAAGTATACAATTGGCCAATGTAAGCTTCATTTCTAGTATCATTTCCAACTGTTTCTATTGGAATTAGGCAAAGAAACAAGTTGACAAAGTAAAAATAGCTACAAAAAATGATTCTGGAGAAATTAAATTTTTCAGGTCAGGCCTACAAAGAAGAAAAATAGCAGCATTAACAGGTAAGAAATTCAATGAAAATGGAAGTCACGCGCTTAGCAATAGACATGATGACAGAAGAAGACCTTGCTGTGTAACCACTGCAAGCCTTGGGATCTCTACTGTTTAAGTTTTTTAAGCTTGCTTTGGTCAGAGAAAAAAAGAAACAAAAACATTCATAAGTTCAAGCCCAGAGGACTCAGAAACAAACACAGTCTCATTCATGTAACTCTGATTGAACAAAATAAAATATATTTCATGTTAAAAGCATTTGCATTACTTTTGATTCATGATAAATACCATCAAACTAGTTCTCCCTGAATGACTTCATGCTCAAGGCATTAAAAATTCAGGACATACAAGTAAACTTCTCTAAATACTTTTTCCCAAACCTGTCACAATAATTTATAGGAAATTAAATAAACTTCCTATTCAATATTTTTTAAAAATTATTTGATTTTCTATTCCTTATGCAGCACCAGCTAAACCATGTTCTGTTATCCTGCATGCAGACATACATCAGAAAAAAAGCTAAATGTTTTTATTAATATAATTATCTTCTTATCCTATAATTTAATACATACTGTGTTTTGCTTTTTGGAAAAAAAAAGCTTTGTTAGTACTTAATAAACTAAGGAAAATACTAAAGATCTGGGCATACAATGCTGCATTTAGTATGTTTATAATGATCATGGAATATTTTCATGGGAACCAGCCAAAGCATAATCTTTCCCCATATCTTAAACCCAGCATAAGATAATGTCAGGAAGAAATGCTAACTGGAATAACCAAAAGGAAGAACCAGTGCTTACAAAGGAGCATAGCTTCACTTCATGCCTGAAAAAATATATAGGCAGGTCTACTTGCAAGAATATTACTTAGGTTTGTCATCTGATTTTACTAAAGTCAAAGATGTGACACATCACTTCCAGTGGAATGAAACATTCTTCCGGTTTAATTAAATATCCTGTCCGTTGAATATATATCCATACTATACCATTATTTAATATGTAAAGCCCTGGCTTTCACTATTGTACATAAATAACCATAAAGAAGATTGCATCAGTAATTAAATGTGCTATATAGTGACTCACTGTGGCTATATAAATAACTCTGCATTATGCACATAGTATATGTACATTTGCCACCTTAATAGCAACAAATGATGCAAAATAGATGTGGGAAATCAAAAACCAAATGATTCACCTTTTCTTGATACAATATTGAGTGTCAATAATTCACACAGATGATACATTAAAAACTTTGTGATTTTTTTCCCAAAGGAATATTAGGAGAGTCTAATGTTCGTACACAAAATGCAGATGACAACCACCATTCCAATTACAAGCTCTGAACACAAAGAAGAGTGGTTTTCTTATTACCTGAAAGCCATTGGTCATTTGCACATTTCCACAGGGATGCCAGGAACAGAGAACTGTCTGGATACTGATGATCTTTTTATTTCTACTTTGTGACCTAGCCTCACTAAAGTTAATACATCCTATTTCTTACTACATTTGAAGAAGAACAAAAAAAAAAAAAGAGGAGAGGGAGAGAGATCATTGGAAGAGTAAAAGAAAGAACCAGGAACATGAAATAACATGAAATTAAGCTAAGGAAATTATGTTTCCAGAAGAATGGTGTTGTCTAGTCTGGAAGACAAATTGCCCCCAACTTAATTGCTTAGAGTAACAGCCATGTATTTCTTCACGATTCTGTGGGTTGGCACTTGTTGCGGCACTCAGTTGGGAAGGACTGTTACTGCTCACTCATGTATGTAGTCCTCAGTCAGGACGGTTAAGACGACTGGGCCTCTGTCTTCTTTGTGCTCTCTCATCCTCCAGGAGGCTAGCCTGGGCTGTTTGTTCTGTTGTGTTTTGTTTTTTAATGTTGAAAGAGCAGAGAGTAATCTCCCTTCAGCAGGTCTTTTTCCAGTATCTGATGGCTCCCTTGACCAAGCACTGAGGGAATGTAAGAAGAAAATCACACACACCTGAGGGTGGAGGGAGGCATGAGTCATTTCATGAAATTATTACAACCATCTACCCCAGATGACAGAGTCCACCTTATCACAGGCCGAAAGAAACGGTTAACAAAGATGAAGGTTGAAAAGGGGGTTGTTGGATTTGATACTTAGACACAAGTTTTAGGAGTAACGGGAGAGTGTGGCAAACCGAGATTGAAAAATTAAAGAGAGAGAGGTTGGGAGGGGAATATGCTCTCCTTTTGTAGTAATTTATTGGCAAAAGAAAGAAGAGAAGCAGGGCAATGCCAGAAGAGGCAGCAACAGTAAGGAGAATTTGTCAGCTTCTTTTTGTTCGTTTATTTTAGGCAGAATTGATTTCAGCAGTTTTTTTCCCCCCTTGAGGAGAGTAAGTAGAAAGGAAAGTTTTAAATTTTTGCAAGACAAAGGCACAGCTACTCCCTAGGCAAAGATTGATAGATGAAAAAGAGAAGGCCAGCTCTGGTCTTCTTGAGCCCTGAACTGAGGTGTAATGAACCAGAAAGTTTACACTTACGTGTTAATGATTAAACATGGTAATAATGTAAAAAGGTGTTTATTTGCACAGCAATATAACTGGCACTCAGATAAACTTCCTTGGAAATCTCCCTTGCCTTACATCATCTTTTGTAGCTGCGGAGCTCTCAGAAGCTCTGGGAGATTTGCCTGATTTGCCACCTGCCGTAATTGGATTATCAAGAGCAATGAGAGCAGTTTTCCCAAATGATTTTCAATTTATTGTCTTTGTGATTGAGAGGAAAGAGAACATTTCCCATAACCCTGGAATTTAATCCTTGGGAACTTAAACAAAAGTATCTTTGACTCAAAAAAAAAAAAAAAAAAGGCATGTAGGTAGTATTTATGGAATTGTAGTTGAATGGTCTAAAACGTCAAGTGCCGCATTATAAATAAATGCCTGGAGTTTCCCACTATCATATTAGTTTGCCTCACCAAACACTATTGACACTATTGCTAATAAACTACATGGCAATCACTTGGCAGTGAGCAGGAGAAAACAAATAAAATCTAGTTCTTCTGTTGATTAGAACGTTAAAAACAGGCTGTTGGCAGATTACTCTCCTAACACAGTATTTATATAGACTGTTTCCCACATTTCCTTGTAGTTGTTGATATGAATAGCTTTAAGGGAAAAAGATCTAACTCTGAGCAAAAGGATTTTGTAAAGCCAGTAAAATAATGTAGTCACTTATTTTGTTTTGAAATGGGAGTGGGTAAGAATAAAGAAAGTCACCTTTTCACTATTAATTCAGGAAATCTCTCCACTACCACTCTTGTTTGTTTCCAAAACTGGAAAAGCAGAAGGAAAGACCTAGTGTACTGTTGCAGAAATGGAAAAATCTCATAAAAATAAAAAAGCAGGAAGTAGCAAGGTAGAGCTATAAAAACCCAACCCACCTGGGGGAGAGAAAGCATTTTCTCACAGATATTTAAGACAATCTGAGAACTTCCCTTTGCATATAAAAAAAAAATGTAAAGTGTGAGATTAGGCAGCAATGTTTTTCAGACTCCTGTACACACAAGAATTATCTGTGGGTCATGTTTTTTAAAAATAATGACTCCTCGTCCCTTCATTCCCCTTCCCAAAGGCTCTAGATATTTTTTGAAGCATCTTGAGTAATTACAATGAAAGTGTTTGTAAGGCAAAACTTTGAGAAATATGGATTAAAAGTGAGAGTGTCTTCTACATGTGTGTAAGCTTCTATTCTATTCTCTCCAAGCCTGCAGCCTATACATTTCCAGGTCCTGATGACTTCACTTGGATCATCTACCTCACCTCTTCCCACAACTAGGTTTGCAAGGTCCCAGTTCACACTCTTGGATAATGCTAAACCAATTTAGATGGTGCAGATACATCGTGTTTTGAAATGGTTTTGGCTTTTAGTATTGTCTTTCCTTATTTTTCTACTGTGCTCATTTGCCATTTGAAGAAGAAGGGCAAACAGAGAGACAGATGTCCCATGCCACTCTTAGCCACTAGATATGTAAAAGGGAGAGAGAAGACAGAGTTGGTTTCTAACTGAAGGATGAGAAGTTGGTCATAGGCAGTGAAGGGAAAGGGCACGTGAGGTATAGGGAACCAGATAAGGAAAAGCACCAAAGAGTGATAGAATGTAAAGTTTCAGAGACCTAATGTAACGATATGTAAGACACCATGCTGGAGAGCTACAGGTGCTTTCAGTGCTAGATAGAAGAATGACACTGTCAAGAGACGCATTAAATGAATCAGTATCTAATTACGTTTAGAAGAGATGTTTACTAAATAATAATATCAAAGAACATAAGCACTTTTTGTAAACACGTGAGTATAAAAGTTTATCTTTTATTCCTTCTTTTTATATCTAGGTCTTCAAGCACAAAAATATTCTCTTAATTCACTAAACGTTAATCTCTTTAAATAGTATGTGCAGGAATTCAAAACATCTGACCAAAGCCACATATGAAATTCCTTCACGGCAGACTGCCATCAAGAAGGGTGTGAAATCATAGTGTATGTTTACTGTCAGCATAGGTTTAGAACTTTTTTCATTTGAGAGCTTAATAATTGGGCAGGATTTTGATAGTCCCCAACCTGAGAGCTAATCAAGTATACATTCCCCAAATCAGTTAGCTTCTCCATTGTCTTTGTGATAGGAAAATACAATTCAAGAATAAAGAATAGAAATGAATCTTTTGTTAATATCTGTTCCAATGAATTGGTTAAACTGGTTTAGTTCTAATTAAGAGATGTATGAGTTAAAGAGAGATTTTCCCAACTTAAAAAAAAAAAAGTTTATTGAAATGTTACAAGAACTTGGACTAATTGCCCTTTAGAGAAATTTAGAACTATCTGGTTTATCTCTAACATTTGAATAGTAAACTTCAAGCAAGTATGTATATATATATATATATATATGTATATATACCTAGATGTACATGTATGTGTGTGTGTTTGTGTGTGTGTGAGTGAGTGTATGGGTTAGTATACATATACATATTTCCTAGCTCTTTCTACTGAAAAAATCTAGGAGCAGTGACACCCCAATAGCAATTAGCACACATAGAGTCCAGGATATTGGTTTCTAAATAACATTATATAAAAGGAACCAGGGACACTTGGACAAATGATTGATTCTAAAACTAGGGCGGAGAAAGTATCTGGCGTATCTTGTGGCTCCAGAAAGTTTTTTTTAAAGGGGAATTAAAAAAAAAAGATGAAGGTATGTATAAAAGGCACAGAACCGAACCTGAAATAGCTCCAATGGCCAAAGATGGAACAAATTGAGCCATGAAATAAAAAATAATACAATCTCTAGAATAAAGTAAATATCTATGAATCTATAGTGATATAAATAAGTGATAGAGTAAATAAATGAGGGAGAAGGGACAGGTCTTCCTCACATAAAAATTACAAAAATTAAATGTGAAAGGAATAACATTTTTAAAAAAATCATTAAACCACCAGATTAATTTATTCAGACAAGATCGACAGATACTAAAATTAGTGAGCAAAAGTTTAAGGGGAAACATATTTGCATAGTCAATAGTATCTCCCCCAAGTATTTCTTATGTACTTAAAAATACAAGGTAGAAATGTATCTGTAAGTAGTTAAGAAAACACAGTAGCATTATTGGAGAGATCCGACCAGCAAACGCACTTTAACCAGATTCCATTTTAAACACGGTATCAAGTTTAACGTCAGCAATAGTAAGATCTGTTGACATCACATAACTCCTGTATGTAGCACTGACAGTGGAACACCATCACTTCTGTGATGTTCTGGGCAAAAATATATTAATATAACCTCAATTCTTTTTTGCCGCACCATGCATCATGCAGGATCTTAGTTCCCCAATCAGGGATCGAACCTGGGATCGAACCAGGGATCGCACCCCCTACAGTGGAAGCACAGAGTCTTAACCACTGGACCACCAGGGAAGTCCCTATAACCTCAATTTAATCATGTGCAAATGCCAGACAAACCTAGATGGGAAGACATTCTGCAAAATAATTGATCTGTATTTTTCAAAAGTGTCAGGGACATAAAAGATAAGGGAGACTGAGGAATTGTCACAGATTGGAGGAAAGTAAGGAAATCTAACAACTAAATGTAATGTGCAATTCTGGGTAGGATTCTGGAACAACAAAAGCCATCAGTGGATAAGCAGGTGAAATCGAGATACAATCTATAGTTTAGTTAACTATACTGTACAATGCTTACTTTGTTGGTTTTACTAACTTTATTACAGTCATTAAGACTTTACTGTTAGGGGAAGCTATGTAAGAGGCACACAGAAACACTCTACATTATTTTTGCAGCTTTTCTCTAAATCTAAAATTACTTAGAAATATAAAAACAATCTAATCCTGTACAGATACCCACAGGGATTTTGCAGAGGCTAATATGATTTTGCCCTAGGAATACACAACCTAGGACCGGCCGTAATTCCCAGGGAAAACCACTCCTGCAGAAGTTGGAAACCACAGTTAACAATTGCAAATCTTGCAAGAAGCTCTCATGAAGGAGAGTTCATGGGATCAACCAGAAGGAGGATTAGGGCCTAAAAATTAGAGAAAATGGACGAATATGAAAAAGACCTTAAAGAATGTATGTTTCAAATGTTTAAAGAGGTTAACAAAAATAAACAACAGAACAGGATATTCTGAAAGTTTAAGCAGACTTTACAAAATCAAAAATTAATCTCCAAATGAAAAATAAAGAAAATGTAAAACTTATACAGACAGTCCTCAACTTACTATGGTTTAATTTACAATTTTTTTGACTTTACTGTGGTGTGAAAGCAACAGCATTTAGTAGAAAGCTGTACTTCAAATTATGAATTTTTATCTTTTCCCAGGGAGGTGGTATGCAGTGAGATAGTCAAGAGGGGAAACAACCAATACACTTATAATCATTCTGTTCCCATGCAACCATCCTGTATTTCACTTTCAGTACAGTGTTCTATAAATTACATGAGATAGTGAACAGTTTATTATAAAATAGGCTTTGTATTAGATGATTTTTGCCATATATATATATATATATATACACACACACACACACAGATAGATATCTGTATCTATCTGTGTGTGTATATATATATATATATCTGTGTGTATATATATACACACACACTATATAATCCAATATTTTAAACATAGTTGAAATAATCACAGTTTTAATTAATACAGCCTTATGTTTCACTAAATGTAGTGTTATATAATTTTGTGCAAATTTCTTCTCATTGGGGGGTGTGTGTGTGTATGTTATTTTATGTCAAAAGTGCTATTTCCAATGAGTAAATGAGTATGGTAATGATGGGCAACTTAAAAGGTTACATAAGTGAAATTTGTCATTCATTTGGTTAAAAAAAAAACTCTACCTCACTTAAGACATTAAGTAATTCCTGGTAGATTAAAGATCCAATATAGGAAAATCTATTTAAAATCAGAATGGGTAAACATGAAGAAAAAATTCACAAATTTGACAGCATAAAATTAAAGCATTTGGTTTAGCAAATTTAATTAATGGAGGAAGGAGAAACATGAAACAAATGATGAACATCCAGATAGCTAGTATTCCTACTATCCCTAATATTTTTAAAGTTTCTTCTCAGGCATTGATTCACTTATTCAACAAGTATTTATTGAGAATATACTTTGTGTCAAATGCTGATAAAGATTCTGGAAATGCATCTGTGAATAAGGTAGACATCTACCATTATAAAATCTAGATTTTAGTGGAATAAACTATTTTTACTCTAAAAAAGAGTAAAGCAACAAATAAACAAAATGATTGCAGACTGAATAAGCATTGTGAAATAAGCAATAAGTGCCTGAGATGAAAATTAGAGGAAGACATAAGATTTTTACTGAGTTTGAGCTCATACTGTTTGCCATATGACAAGCCAATAAATCAAGGTAAGGTTTTGGGGCGAGGAGTAGTGACTTTATTCAGGAAGCCAGCAGACAGAGAAGAAGGTGGACTAGTGTCCCAAAGAACCATCTTACCCAAGTTAGAATTCAGACTTCTTTTATACTAAAAGGGAAGGGGATGTGCCTGGTTGTTGTAAACTTTTTGGTGCCAGAATCCTTTCTTCTTGCAGCTGCCCATGTAAGTCTGGACAGGGTGTTCTTGTAAATCTCCAACAAGACAAAGGTTATTCTCTGTTCTGCAACTTTTTATCTCTATATGAATGTATAATGTTATACCTTTAAAGATCAGAGCCTTGGGAATGGGCTATCATGTATATTTCAGGCTACTGACAACATGCTTTTACAGAGGTGCAGAGCCAGCATGACTAAGCATAGGCAGCAGAGCATAAGGCTTAGAGCTAAAAGAATCGATCCAATATGGAGTCAGGTTTGTTCTTCTCTGTTACAGGATGGTCCAAGAAGGCATCGCAGAAGCAGGGACAATTTATCTGGGAACAGAAGAATAGTATGAGCCAGTCAGCTGACAAATGGAGAAAAGAATGCTCAAGCCAACTGGTACAACATGTGCAAAGTGTCTGAGGCAGTCAAACTTTATTGTCTTTGCTATTACTTTAAGAATTCAAAGAAATAGAGTTAGAAAAAAAATGGCTGAAGTATATGGAGGCAAAGGTCACATCATACATGCAGTTATCATGTAGAATATGGTTAAAATATTCCGATTTTACTCCAAGTGCCTTGGGGAACTATTTAAATATTTTAGGCAAGGCAGTGATTCTATGTCATTTTTCTTCATCTTTGTTCCTGTGAGGAAATTGAATTGATGGTGTGAAAGACTGGGAGCAGGGAAATCAGGTAAGAGATTGCCAGGGATGTGTGATGTAGGCAAAAGTGTTGTCAATGGAGATGGGGGTCAATGCCAAATTCAGGGTATATCTTGAAGATTTAATTTGCAAGAGTTTTGATAAATATGATGTATATTTAGGTACCTAGGTTATTGACTTCAATATAAATTTAGGTTTTAATTATAATTTTAAATTAAGCAAAAGATATTACTAGGCAAATCACATAATAAGATATATAAATATTTAATAAAACTATGACTAGATCCTCTACCTTACTAGTATTAAAATTTGATAATTAAAGATAAAAATAAACACAAACATCAAAAGATTGATAATATCCAGTGTTGGCATGGATGTAAGGAAATGAATGCTGGGCTGAAGCCTATGCACAATTTGTGTTTTCTTTCCCTCCACACAGATATAACTTGCTCCAACAAACTGACTATCCATAATATAGAGCAGAGACTCAAGCAACTGCAATAAATACATAGTTGAACAAAAAATAAACCTTTATTGTTAATTTTTTTCAAAAAACCCTGAAATTTGGGAATGATTTATTACCTATTACTGAAGCATAACCCAGCCTACCATAGCTGGTAAAAACTCTTTTTGTGCTTAAAACATGTCCATGATATATTGTACGGAAAGCAAGTTGTAGAATAACATGTATATTAGAATCCCACTTCTTAAAAAATTAGAAAAAACTATATATGTTATATGAGACAGGAAAAATATCACAAGGCAACTGGTAACTTCTGGAAAGCAGGAAATTATAAGTATTAATGTTTTCTTATACACATTGTAGTTTTTTGGGTTTTTTTTTTTTTTTTTGCGGTACACAGGCCTCTCACTGTTGTGGCCTCTCCCGTCATGGAACACAGGCTCTGGACGCGCAGGCTCAGCGGCCATGGCTCACAGGCCTAGCCACTCCGCGGCATGTGGGATCCTCCTGGACCGGGGCATGAACCGGTGTCCCCTGCATCGGCAGGCGGACTCTGAACCACTGCGCCACCAGGGAAGCCCTGTATTTTTATTTAAAACAAGAAGCAGTTGTTTCTAAACATAAAAAAGAAAAAGTTATCCTGATCAACCAGACCACAAAAACTATACTATAATTCTATATTTATTGAAAAGTATTGGTTATGCATGAGAATAAAATGATCAATTAAAGTGAATAGCAAGTCCAAAACCAGACCAAATACAACTGAATAAAGAGGAGTTTATCATTTCAAGACTGTGCAGAAATAAATATCTATTCAATGAATTCAATTGATACATTGGTTACACATTTGAAAAGGATTAAGTGAAATCCATACCTCCTCTTTTTAGCAAAATTAATTCCAGATTCATTACAGTTATGAATGTAATAAAATAAATCACATAGATAAATGGTCTTTGTCTCATGGGTTGGGATGGGCCTCTAACTGTGCTGCCAAGGCCAGAAAGAGTTACGAGTAAATTGGTAGATTTGTCTACATAATCATCAGTCAACCAATTACAAAATAGGGGAAATATTTGCAAACACATGTAACAATGCCCAGTCAAAAATATATAAACCTATCCAGGAACATAGCAATTACATCCCTAGGTAAAATTCAGCAGAGATTGCAGAAGAGGTGTTTTTTTTTTGCACTGCTAAGTCATTAGGGACAATCTGGGTGCCCATTCTTGGAAGACTGGACTCATAAAATGTGATTAATGAACAGCACAGAATATCTTGCAGAAATCAGAATTAATCAACTAGATATACACCCAGCAATACGGATTCTTCTATTTAAAAAAAAACATGGTGATGAATGAGTTAATTATAAAATAGGATGAGATGTATAGCGTATAAAATTTATGTAAACTAACTTCATAAGTGCACAAAAGGACAACATACATTCAGAAGCACATGCAAACCAAAAAAATGTACATTAAATACTTTGGAATGGATATCTGTGTGGGAGGAGCTGAGAAATAAAACAAAGGAAATGGAATATATAAAAAAACCATAAAACAAAAGCAAAGGAACAAAACAGAATTAGGCTTTGCAGAGACCAATGATAATGTGCCATACCGTCGATGAGTGTAGTTATCTCAGTGCACTCAAAGTTCAAAACATATATCATCAGTATTTTAAAAATAGGCTAAGGCATGAACAAGTAAATGAGCAGCTAAGAGATACAAATAGGTAGTATGTATATGAAAAAGACTTCACTTTTACTACCAATTAAGTACTTACAGATTAATATAAAAATTGCTATGTGTTTATTTATTGACTAGTCCATTGAGAAATGTGATACCAAGTAGGAAGTATCATTCATAACCATCGCTAATGGCACTAGACAGTGGTAGAGAAACTTTCTGGACCATTCAGACAAGGCTCAAACAATACTTGAACAAAAATGTATATTATAACAGTCTTTATAAAAGCTAACAGCTGGGAAGAAATATCCAGCCCTTAAGGGTTAAATCACATAAATGCTTCATCAAACAATGGAATACTTAGAATTGATGAGTTAGAGGCATTTTTCTCTGTCTCCATATTTTTAAATCTTTCTACAATAGACATGCATTATTTTCTGCAAAACATGTAAGAAACAAATAATAAAAATAAGATGAAATAAATTTGGAGGGGTTTCAGAAATTAAACTCCTGTAGAAGAAAAGCTCTACTGTTTATATTCTGTTCTGTGACAAATAACATTAGAATTTTAATGTATTTTACTTTGCTTCTTTTCACATAGATAACCTGAAGTGGTCTTTATTAACTTGTAACTTCATACATTCCCTTCCCACAATTAAGAAATGTTTGTGATTGTTATTAAAAATCTACATGGACATTTACAATATAGTTAAGAGGGAAAACATACTTAGATTTTTCTGCAATAAAAAGGCTTTTAAAAAATATATGTGCTAAACCAGGAGAAAAAGTTTCTTGAATAGGAAATGGCATAAAAAGGTGTTTTTCCCTCATTAAATTAATTCATTATTACATTTTGATAAAATGTAAAATGAAATAATTGCAAATTTGATATATTTCATGTGATTTCTCGGTTCATGGGTAAATAGTAAAATTTATGGACAGCACTTTTTTAAAATTAAGACTTGATTTTCTAACGTGCCTTCCAGTTGGTGTGGAAGATGCCAGACTCCATGAAGACTGGATAATCCCACAGGCTTCTAGGAGGTCATAAACACTTTAATGTCGGTGGAAGGTGAGAAAACAGGAGGCTCAAAGAGGCAAGTTCAGAAACTTTCATTTATTTAACCTCATTCATTAACTATTTATTGAGTACTTCCTGTGTGTCAGTATTCTGGAAAAAAAAAAAGAAAGGATGGTTCTTTTAGAGCGGTTTGAGGTTCAGAGCACAATTGACCGGAAGGTTCAGAGATTTCCCATTACTGCCCCATCCCACATATGCACAGCCTCCCCCATTATCAACATCTGCCTCCAGAGTGTACATTTGTTACAACTGGTGAACCTGCATTAGCACATCATAATCACCCAAAGTCCATAGTTTACATTACAGTTCATTCTTGATGCTGATCATTCTATGGGTTTGGGAAACTGTATTACGACATGTATCCATCATTATAGTACCATACAGAGTATTTTCACTGCCCTGAAAATCCTCTACGGTACACCTATTCATCCCTCCTCACCCATAACCCCTGGCAACCACGGATCTTTTTGTTGTTTCCATAGTTTTTCTTCTTCCAGAATGTCGTACAGTTGGAATTATACAGTGTGTAGGCCTTTTCAGATTAACTTCTTTACCTTAGTAATATTCTTTTACGGTTCCTGCCTATCTTTTCATGGCTTGATAGCTCACTTCTTTTTAGTGTTAAATAATAGTCCATTGCCCATATATACCACTTATTTATCCATTCACCTACTGAAGGACATCTTGGTTGCTTCCAAGTTTTGGCAATTGTGAATAAAGCTGCTATAAATATCCATGTGCAGGGTTTTGTGTGGACATTCTTTTTTAACTCCTTTGGGTAAATACCGAGGAGTGCAATTATTTTTTTTTAACAGATATTTTTCAAGCTAATCAGATGTTTCAGGTATCCAATATTGAACCTTCACACTCTAATAACTTTTATTCCTTATGAAATGGAAAAATAGTTTTATTCTGATCTGAGTGCTGGAAGTTGCCTTGCTCATCTGTCTTTGCCAGTGAAGTTGTCACTTAGAAGAAAAATTTGTCCTTCACATCATCTGACCACACAAACCTGTATTCCCCCTATGTAATTCTCCTTTCCTGTTGTCAGACTTATTTACTTTTTTAACAAGATGTTTGCACTCTTTCCATGTACATTCTCGTCCACAAAGATGCAAATGATTAAAGTACAAAAAGGTATGACCTTTTTGACCCAGAGGTATGTCTTGTTCAGCTGCGTACAGTGAGAACTCTGAGAGATGAAGGACTGGAGCAGAGTCTTATCTTGCCAAAAAAAGTTTATCACTTTTTTTTCCTCTGCAGCTACGGGGGGTGAAGAATTCACTCTTTTATTTGTGGTCTGATGACAGTTTAAAGTTTTATTGAGGATGTGGTCAGGCAGTGGTAATCTGCAACCCACATACAAAACATAGCACTGAAATCTTTATAATTAACTGTGTATGATTTAGTAGGGTCATTTAGAAAGATGATTCATCAGCAGTAGGTGTAAACTGGTTCACTAAACCTAAAGCTTAAGGGGAAAGAAGAGATAGAACAGTTTCTTGATTCCACTTTAGGCTATTAGCCAGGTGATTCAGAGTCCTTGAGAGTCCTGATTCAGGCTTCATCTCTCACCTCTGATAGGATGCTGGAGTTTCATGCCAAAAAACTTATCTTTCCACACTTCAATTATGTAAATCTCTAAAATAAGCTTCTAACAGGGGTATAGGGATTATGCTACTTGTAAGCCTGTGTTCCAAAGCACTAATATTTTTTTTCATTCTTCTTTATATTTGAGTGTGTGGATTATTTGTGTACAGGGTTTTCTTTTCCCAGTGAGATTGCACATCTTGGAAAAATTGTGTGATGGGCACTGCTTTCTTTTGGTACCTTTTCATCTTTTCTCAGACTCGTCATACCTAGTCTTTTTATGCTTCTGAGCCCTGGCAGACACTCTCAGACAATTATAACAGACACTCTCTCTGGGTAGCCCTTAGCCTCGGCAAAAAGATTTACCCTTTTCTCTTTAAAATCTGCTTTCAGCAAGCTGTCAATTTAAAAAAATCTGAAAGTATCTTCTTCTAAATGGTTAATAACAGCTCACTGGAGTTCACTGTTATTCTGTTCAGCAGAGCTTGCAGGAAAACGTATCCTTTTATGATAAACGGAAATGGATCCTTTATTTGAGGCAGTGTTCCACAACTAAGGGCAGCAGAATCTCTTGGAATGAATTTTTAGGAATGCAGGTTTCCAGGGTACCAGACATAGGGTTAAAGCAAGGGGCTTTTCGTACCCCTTAAATATTTTCTACCGTGACCTCTAAAGAGATTTTGTATCCAAGGTATGATATTATATGAGTGCTATAATTTGGCCTTATGCCAAATGCCAAGAAGTTTAGAATCAAATATTGAGCATTGTACATCTATTACAACCTCTAAGACATATATGGTCAGCTCAAGATCAAGTTCTAGAACATTCGTTGATTGTGTATTGCAACAGCTGCATCTCTTAGAGGAAATTACATTCACTTCATCAGCAAGGTGGTTCTGTTTGACCACTGGTTGTCCACATAGTCCAGTCTCCAGTGGTTTCATAATATTTTTATTGGTTTATTGCAAAGCCTTTTGTTGTAATTTTTATTCCAAAAGTAATGTTTGTTACAGCTGCACTGTCCAATACGGGAGCCACTGGCCCCGTATAGCTACTGAGCGCTTGAAATCAAGCTGGTCTGAATTGAGATGTGCTGTAAGTGTAAAACATAAATACTCACTGGGTTTTGAAGAGCTAGTGTAGAAAAATAATATATCATAATTTTTATATTAACTATATGTTGAAATTATGTTTTTAGACACATTGGATTAAATTAAACGTACTTTGACTATGAAATCATTTGTTTTACTTTTTCTAAAATTGCTACTGTAAATTTTAAATTGCACATGTGGCCCACATTATATTGTTAAGGACAGCACCAGCTAGAGATTTGCATGCCATAGTCTGAAGTTTCAGTTTGCTTTAAATACAATGAGAGGTATTTAGTAGATTCTAAGGAGGTGATATTATTTACCCTTTAAGGAGATTACATTGTTGCTGTGTAGAGAAAGGACAAGAATGGTGGCAGGGAAACCAGGCATAAGATCAATGATGGTAGTTTAGACCAGTATGGTATAAATGAAGATGGAGAGAAGAGGATAGTTTCAATATTTGCTGTGAAAGTTGGGCTATAGGAAAAAGCGATGATTTCCAGTTATTGAGTAACTGAATAAGTGGATTCTTGGGGTGCCCTTTTCTGGGGTGGGGAAAACTGGAGTAGAAATGGGCTTGAGAGCAGGGGCAACAAAGAGTTGTGCTTTTGAAATATTTTGAGATGCCAAGTAGACTTCAAAAATGAAATTGTTAACTGAGTCCAAGCTCTATACTTCTCATCTAATGACAGGCCAATAAATCAAGAGACAAGTTGTTGAAGCAAGGAATAGCGACTTTATTTGGAAGGACAGCAGACCAAGAAGATGGTGCTCTAGTGTCCCAAAGAACCATCTATCTTCCTCAAGTTAGAATTCAGGTTTCTTTTATACTAAAACAAGGGAAGTGGGTAAAGTCCTGGTTCCAGCCAGACTCCTGAAAGGGTGTGTTAATTTCTTTCTTCCTGCAGCCCTGCACTGGTTGGCCTGTTCAAGATGTTTCCTGTGAGTTAAACAAAGGTATTTTAGCTTAACGCTCATTACCTGGGAGGCAGGGTTCCAGGAGATGGGTCACTGTGTATGATTTAAGCTTATAGGCAACATCCCTTTAGTGACTAACTTGTAGTAGAATACAAAGGTTCTTCCCTTTTACAAAATCAAGTAGAGGAGGAAGAAGGGCCAGTAAATTGCAGGACAATAATACATGGCAATGTCCCCGAGGTCAAATAAATAACTTGCTTCACATTATCTGAGAGTGGTTCACAATGTCACATTCTGTTTAGTAAGCAAGGAAGATGTGCGCAGAGAATTAGCCATTACATGTGGCAATGTGGAGATAGGTAGCAACCTTGATGATAATAGTTTCTTATAGTCATAGTGATGAATGTCCAGCCGACGTGGAAGGTAGAGTAAATGGGGGTGATAAAATTAGAAAATCACTTCGCTGTACAGTAGAAACTAACACAACATTGTAAAGCACTATACTCCAACAAAAATTAATTTAAAAAAAAGAAAATTAAAAAGAGGTTAGCAGCTCATTCGAGATTTGTTGTGAAGATAATCAGACAGAAGGAGTAGTAGCTGGAGAGAGACATGATGTCTGTACTTCTTTTAAAAGTGAAGGCCTATTGGGGGATTATCTGTGTGCTAAAGAGAGTTATTCCATAAAGTTGGGGAAAAAAACAATGCAGTAGAGAGAGAGGATAATCGCAGACACAAGATTCCCGAGTACAATAGCTAGAACAAGATTCAGATCTCAAGGACTTTGATATGACTAGGATGCTTTTCCCACTGTATCTGAAGAACAGACAGTGTAGATGAGTACAGATACAAGTGAATATTTGTCCTCTCTCTCCCCACTTTTTTCCGTCCTCCCATTACGTGTGTGTGTGTGTGTGTGGGTGGGTGTGTATTTACAAATCTCATATCATTCCAAACTTATCAGTTTGTAATATTTGGAGACAGTTTTGAATGCATTGATCTATGTGTTCTAGCTTCAGATATCATTACAGAGAACTCTTGTGCCTCTTTCAGGGTTAGGACCTGTCACTTCACTTTGGTCAATTTTATAATATGATTTTAAAGTCTCCTAAAAATGTGACATGGTTAAGTCTTTTGCTTATTAGTTCATTATTCTGAACACTTAATGATTCACTTCAGTTTGGAGATTCATGTCCTCCACTTTGGGGAATTTTCTGTATTACTTGTTTGATTATTTCCTCCTTTCCAATGTTTATTTTCTCTCATTGTGCAAACCCTATTATTTGGGTGTTCCATGGATTATTCCTACAATGGCCACACCTTTATTTCTTATTATCCATTTGGTTGCCAATATGTTCTATTTTCTAGTAGTTTCCAGTAGACTTTAACACCCTAAACTTCTTCTTTTCAAAAGAAAAAAAATGTTACATGGTACTTTTAATTTCCTAGAGCTCTTACTTTGATCTCCATTCTTCTTCACTACATTTTACTCTTCCCTCATGGGTTTGGTATCTTATGTCTCTGAGTATATTAATTACAGTTTCTTTGAAGTTTTCTTTGCTTTCAGCATTGCTTCTGATCCTTCTGAGCTCCTTATGTGTTATTTGTTTTTTGGTTTCTACCTTTCCTGTTAGAGACTTTCCTCATAAGTTTTGACATACTCAGCTATCTGTTCATATTTAAAAATTGTTTTAAGCTCTGTGTGAATGGAGCTTAAATCCTTACTGGTAGGATTTATTGTAAGATGATCAGATGGCCTTTGGAGAATACTAAATAGCAAGACCTAGGTTTTTTTCCTAGAATGGTTCAGTTTATCTCAAGAAGGATCCCTCAAATTCTTGATCTTGTATAAAACTTGATTGCTGGTGTTCCACAGCCAGGTAGGGGAAAGAGCTTGGGAGGAGGGTAGCAGTTCAGCATTTAGTATATGAACTTCCATCTAACACACCTCTTTCACCCTACATTTTTCAGTATCTGGTTTTCCTTAACCTACGCCTCTCTGGTTCAGTATTCTCCAGAGAGCAGTTTCCCTTCCCTAAAAAGCCTGGAAGCCGTAGTTGTCTGACAATGTAAGGTGGAAGTGGGAGCTAGGGATCTAACTCCTTCTTCTGTAAATTCCAGGCCACCCCAGGCTTCCATCCCATCTCCAAACATACTCCTTTCTATAGTTGTGATGCCTTAGCTTGTAAGTTTTTCCAGAATTCTAAAGAACAAAATCTGCTTTCTTCCCGTTGATCACCTACTTTGTAGATACACATATTTGATCTTTCTCTACTTTGTTAAATAACTTAATTCCTACTTTTCCTTTCCATCTTCGTATGTTGTAATTCAGAATTATAGATGTTTCCTAATTTCATGAGAAATTAAACCAGTGTTTCTGCTTCCTGGCAGAGGTAGCAACATTGCTGAGTTGCTAACGTTGCTAGGTTAACTGTTTACATTTAATTTTGACAATGGAGTTCTTCTTAACAATCAAGATTCTTGAATATATTGCCTTTCTGAAACTCTAAATTAATAGCAGCATTTACAGTGTTCTATACCCTCACATGTATGCTGAGTATTGCTTTTTATCCTAAATATTAATCAAAACATAGTATGGTGGTCTTTCCTGGTGGCACAGTGGTTAAGAATCCGCCTGCCAATGCCGGGGACATGGGTTGGATCCCTGGTCAAGGAAGATCCCACATGCCGCAGAGCAACTAAGCCCGTGCGCCACAACTACTGAGCCTGCGCTCTAGAGCCCGAGAGTCACAACTACTGAAGCCCACACGCCTAGAGCCCGTGCTCCGCAACAAGAGGAGCCACCGCAATGAGAAGCCCACACACCGCAACTAGAGAAAGCCCACGTGCAGCAACAAAGACCCAATGCAGCCAAAATTGAAAAAAAAACCCAAACATAGTATGGAAGGAATAGCTTCTTGTTCAAATTATCATACTTAAAACCTAAAAGGGTTATTATCTTCTGAAAAAAAGAAAAAAAAAAAAAAAAACCTTCAGAACCAGAATGGAACGCAACTAATTCTGGTTTCCTGGTGAAACAGAGGTGACTTCATGAAGGAACTAATATTTCACCTGTATCTTGAAATATTTGCCCACCTTTTTTTTAAAGGCATTTAAAGAGGGGATTATAAACAAGAGAATGGAGGCAAATAGGAGACCAACATGTTCAGAGAATAATGAGATATTTGGGAGGAACAAAGAGATAATGTATGAGAAAGGATTTTGAGAAAAATAAAAAGCTTCCATAAATTCAGAGAAGCATTACTTTTATTGATATCAGTTCCATCTTCATCCTGGAGTTTCGTGTCTCCTCAGTGAATAATATATATGCTTAATGGTCTAGTTTACAAGGAACCCACAAATCTTCTTCAGGAGAGCCCTAGAAGAGATTCCATTCCAATTTCACAAGAATTATTACTTGATAAAACAGTTCATAAAATTGTCTTTTGCTATTTTTTTATGATTAAGAATTAGGCTGTTGTCAATGGTTGTGATGCATCATGCAGAATTCCCTGAGTCCAGCTGATTTCCACTCACTGGTGGTGGACAGCTCCAAGCATGCTGCCAGTGGCCAACATCTTGAGTGCCCCTCTGCTTTGCTGCTTCAAGGCCCTCTTCTAATCCACAGGAGGCCATTCAGCTGCAAGCTGGCTTAGCCTGCAAAGGTAGGAGGACTAACCTCGTGGGAGCAATCCGCCACAAGCTAGAGACAGGAGTCTTGATAAATGCCCCAGCCTTCCTGTCTTCTGTGGTGGCAATGCTAAGGCAGGTTCTACACAGTTCCTCACCAGGGTCCATGGTGGGATCGAACCTCACTTGCTCACAGTGGCAACTGGAGCATCAAAACATAGAGCTGGCTCTTCTTCCTTCTTTTTCTCTTTTTATACACTTTTAATTCTGCTCCATGAAATTTCTTCTGGGATAATTTACCTACACCCAATTCCTTTTCTCATGTTGGGCCTTTGGGGAAATCAAAATAAAACATGTACTTAACAAATTATGTGTCTCTACTACTTACCTATTTCTATTAACTCCACGTAATTTGCAAGCATCTAGACTTTCCTATCTCTTTATCTTAGACTGACAATTTAAAATTATGGCATTTTTTTCCCAAATTCTTGGCATTGATTACATTGATATACTTAGAAGAAAGATTCATCAAAGATACATAAAGGAAGAACACTGACCTAAGAACCAGAAAACCCATATTGTATTCCAAGATTTTGTATCACCTAATGGGGAGACTGTATAAAAGTCATTTTACCACTCTAAAAACCTCAGTTTTCTGGTTTATTGAAATGAAGGTGATATAGAAGGTTATTCCAAGGCACTGGTTTTATGATTCCATGAAATTGTTAGAGACAGGCCTGCTTTAGACAAAGCTGTCAATTGAGCCAGTTGCTAGGTGGTCAGTTGGTCACGGTTTGGAGGCCCACTTGCACGTGTGTTGGTCACGGTTTGGAGGCCCACTTGCACGTGTGGCCTGCCATCCTCAGGCCCAGAGCAACTTCTCACCAGCCTCCAGTCCAAATCTGTCACTTGCTTGGAGAGTTCCTAATATTTCAACTGCCCATGGCCTTAAATATACATAATACTTAATTTATGTAAATAGCAGGTACTGTCTGCTTCTAGAGAATGTAACAAAGTAAACCATGTAAACAGGAAACTTGCTAAGGAGGACAAGCCTACAAATCCCATGCTAACCCCAGGTTCTTCCCCTTTCTTAATCAGCCCTCTTAGGTAACACACATGGATATGTGACTTTCTCCATATAAGTCACCTGGCTTTGTGTTGGCCCCCAATCTTGGCTCCAAAGGTGAAGTTTCTAGACAAATGGGAGGTGGATACCCAGTGATGGGAGGAGCTTGGAGGCAGGAAAGGCTTTACTGCACTTTGCAAGTCATCCTGTGTCACTGGTTGCCGATTCACTTACCCTGAAGGCTGGCTCTGCCAGAAGGTATTACAAGAAGAAAGTAAAATAATCTCTTTGTTCTGACTCTAGAAATGCTGAAAGGAAATTCCTGTTCGCAGCAGGTGATTAAACAAGCTTTATTAGAGGCCATTACATGGAGTCACTAATGCTGCTTTGTTGCAATAAAATGGTTCATTTTCCCATTTTCTCATTCTCTGAAATTTCAACTAGAATTAATTAGATTTATCAAAAATTTTATAACTCCAAACTGGCTGCCAGAGTCTTATAAGAACACTTTTATAACCTGGGCTCTTAAAGCAGTAGAGCTCAAACTTACCCACCAACTTCCCCCTAAGATAGAGGAGAATGGAGTTACATCTTGAAGAAAGGGATGTCCATGAAGTTTCTGTTACAAGCATGAGAATTCTCCAAAGCCTTCTCTTTCATCTTAAAAATTCATATGAATTTGCCTTCTACTCAGTAATAAACCTCAACTTAGGTCAATTTCAAAGTAATGTATGAAATTATTTACTAATTATTTTACCCCATCAAAATGTTTAAGGAAGAATAATAATTTGGATTTTATGTTTTATTCATATATGATTTGCAAGGATGAAATAGAAATATTTCTCTCTCTTCTCATGACACTTCTAAACTGCTCCTGTGTCATATATTCAAACTGAGTTCATTATGAAGCATATTTTTGGTGCATCTGAAATCCTATATCACATCTAAATATGAAATTCATTGGGAGATTGGGATTGACATATATACAGTAATATGTATAAAATAGATAGCTAATAAGAACCTGCTGTATAAAAAAATAAATAAAATTCAAAGAAAAAGAAATTCAAACGTCAACTCCATTATCCTTACAAGAGAAACATAATGATCAAAATTAATTATCTATCAAGTGAAACTGGAAGAAAGAGGATATTATGGTCTTTGTGTCTTTAGGCTTCAGAATGTATAGGTTTAGCATGATAGCTACATCAGCTGAACAAGTCCAGAAATTACTTTTTACTGCTGGCATCTGACCTGCCACAATATCTAGGGCAGGTTCAAAGTGAGCACACAGTGTTCAACAGAAACATTCAGTTCTCTTCCTATATCCCCTTTTTCATCTCACAAACTCATCCTTTTCCTTTCTTTTCCTTCCTTTTACTTTATAAACCCAATCACTGCCCACTTCAGAGCACATTCTTGCAATTTTGTTTCCACCCCACATTCTCCTGCATGGTAGATACTGTTGTTTTGTCTCATTAGAGAAAGGCATAAATATTCTTCCTCCTTTCACTTTAGCCACTCTCTTTGGATTTCGTATTAATGAAATCATTACATTTCCTTGCCTAATCAATTATTACTCTGCTATTCATAAATCCAGTAAGTTTGATGGCAAAACTTTGATGGCAAAACTCTGCCAAGTCCTTTGGATATCACAGAATGGCAACCTCTATATAAATGTCTGCTGTGATTTCTATTAGATGAAGACACTTTATGGTATGTTTTATTGCCCATTAATAAATGACCGGAGTGGTAAAGATATCTGGAGAGAAGCCTCGTTTCTTGCAAGCACAAAATATGTGGGTTAATGGAGCAATTAAACATACTTTCATATCCCAAGGCTGTAATAATATTAGGAAAAGTAAGTGAACTATTAAAAAGGAAAGACAACTGTAAATACAGAGAAAGAACCAGAAGCTTAACTTCTGTAAAAAGTGAGCAGGAAATATATGACAGAATTTCAAACAGTAAGCAATTTATAGGGCGCCAGATAAATTGATGTCTTTATATCTTTTCTTGTCCAAAGAGGTATCTTATTTTACTGAGGTGAAGGAAATATAAAGTGGGTAAATAATCCTACAAAAGAAGCAAACAATAGGGCAGTAGTAGGTCCTGTGGGGGAATAGTAGTCAAAAAGCATTTTAAGAGGTATTAGCAGTTATGTGATTATGGGATGTTGGTATAATAGGCTGTTTGTTTGGGAGATATAGAGGACATGAGGGTTTGTAAAATGAAGTGCAGAGCCCAACATTGGTCATCTTTGTGTTCCTAGGACGTTGCACATTTGTGCCATGTAGTGCTTGTTCAATAATTGGTAATCTGCCAGTATTAGTATACCAGTAATTGGTAATAATGGTAATAAAGGTAATAGAAAGATTGGGTTTATTGGTAACTTCTTGACAAAGCCAATTTGAAAGATAAAGTTTAGAGGAAGATTTAGCCACTTGATATCAACAGCATATACATCCTCCCAGGACGCTCACCTTCTTCTTTGCCTTTCCTCTTCTATCCAGCCTGTTTCTGAGACTTCTAGTCTCCTGCCTCTGATTCCTTTGTACTCTAATGCTTCCACCACCCAGACTCAGTACACTCATTATGATAATCTAACTTCTTAGCTCCTATACCCTGCAGGCTGAGGGTTGCTAGAAATAACTGCCTAACCATAAACTCTTGTGGCCTTAAAAGTTAGCTGAGACTTTAGGGCAACTTGTAAAAATTTCACTTTTTTTTTTTTTTCTTGCGCTGCTTCTTTCAACTCCCTCAGTAGCTTCCGAAGATCTCTCTTCTTCGTTACTCTCCTTACACTCTCTAATCAAATTCCATCCTCCACACTACAAATGAACACTTGCCCCCTGATGCATGAGCTCTGCTTAGTTAGCCATTATGGCTAATATCTTCCCATATTCTTCCTCACCTATGACAAATCGTGTGTATATGTGTGTGAATCTTGGCCTAAAGTCATTTGTAGAAGAGTTTTATGTCCAAAAAAGCCACAATTTTTACTTCAGATGCATTCAAGAGTAATGAAAGTCCGTGCTGAATTCCCCAGAGTAAGTACTAACAGGATTATACAAATAGCAAGATGTCATAAAACTTACCCAAATTTCGACTAATCATTATAGCTACTGTCCTAACGTCTTTATTTTCTTATTCTCTAAAATTTTTTTGCCTGTTGCTTCCTTATCCAGATGTGTTAGGGTTTCCTCTCCCAGAGGAGTGCCATGTCTTTCCTTACATAACTCAGTTTTGCTTGCAGAGACCTCTTCCAATCTGTCATCAAAGAGGCCCTTTGGCGCTTCCCTGGTGGCACAGTGGTTCAGAAACTGCCTGCCAATGCAGGGGACATGGGTTCAAGCCCTGGTCCGGGAAGATCCCACATGTAGCGGAGCAACTAAGCCCGTGTGCCACAACTACTGAGTCTGCACTCTAGAGCCTGCGAGCCACAACTACTGAGCCTGCATGCCACAACTATGGAAGCCTGTGCTCCTAGAGCCCATGCTCCGCAACAAGAGAAGCCACCACAAGAAGAAACCATGCACTGCAACGAAGAGTAGCCCTGGTCGCCACAACTAGAGGAAGCCCACGGGCAGCAACCAAGACCCAACACAACCAAAAATAAATAAATAAAATTTTAAAAAATGTTTAAAAAAAAGACTCTTTGTGGCAAGTCACAGAGTGAGCAAAGACTCCTTAGAATGCAATGAGAACCATGAGATGCTTTGAGTATTTGTGTTTCTACATTCATGCTTGTCTTTGCTTTCTCTCCTTCAGTTCTCGAAGACAATTATGCCAGCTCTTTTCAGCTAACGCTGCTGAAAAGCACACACCTTTGAGCACACAACTTTCTGTCTTCAAGAAATTATCCATCAGTATTTCTTTCTTCTATCCCTGTATCTAGAATATATTTAAAAAACACCTAACTAAGTAATAAGAAAAAATAGTTTAAAAACAGGCAAGGGACTTCCCTGGTGGCACAGTGGTTAAGAATCCGCCTACCAATGCAGGGGACACGGGTTCGAGCCCTGGTCCAGGAAGATCCCACATGTCTCAGAGCAGCTAAGCCCATGTGCCACAGCTACTGAGCCTATGCACCACAACTACTGAAGCCTGCGTATGCAGAGCCTGTGCTCTGCAACAAGAGAAGCCACTGCAATGAGAAGCTCGTGCACCACAACAAAGAGTAGCCCGCACTCGCCCAATTAGAGAAAGCTGGTGCACAGCAACGAACACCCAACGCAGACAAAAAATAAATTAATTAAAAAAAAGTAAAAACAGGCAAAATAACTGAACTGACATTGCACTAAAGATGGACCAATGACAAATAAGCAACATGAAAAGATGCTCAACATCAGTAGTCATTTAGGGAAACACAAATTAAGACCACCGTAAAATATTACTATACAACTATTTGGCTAAAAGTAAAATGACTGACCATATCAAGTGTTGGTGAGAATATGGAAGGACTGGAACTCTCATACATTGCTGGTAGCAACATACAATGGTACAGTTTGGTAGTTTCTTAAAAAAACATAAACTTTTTGTATGATCAAGCCATTGAACACCTTGGTATTTACTCTAGAGAAATGTAAGTGTATATCCAAAGAAGATTTGTACAGAAATGTTCATAGAATCTTTATGTGTAATAGTCCAAACCCAAATGTCCATTAACAGGTGAATGGATAAACAAACTGTGGTACTCAGCACACACACACACAAAGGAATTAACAACTGATAATAACTACAGCATGAACAAATCCCAAAATACTACACTGAATGAAAGAAGCCAATCCAAAAAAAAAATACAATATATAATACATGAGTCCATTCATAGAAAATTCTAGAAAATGAAAACTAATTTATAGTGACAGCAGATCAATGGTTGCCTGTGGGGGTGACAGGGAGTGAAGACAAGGAGAGGTGGGAGTGACAAGTTACAAAGGGTCAGGAGAAAACTTCTGAGGGGCTGGATATATTCATTAAATTGTGGTTATGATGTTACCAGTACACATATAAACACTCCTGTGTTTCTCCTTCAGTCTCACAATAGTTTTTTACACCAGATATGTGATTTCTCCACATGTCAAGCAATTCTGCAACACTAACTGGGTGTCCTACGTTTCAATGCAGTCCTGACACTACTTGGAGTTAGCATCAGATCCCACAGGTTAAGGGCTCAGTCCCACAAGACTGCCCCTACTTCAGATGCCATTCCCAAGTCCCAGGTTGTCACCTGTACTTCTCATCAATGGGCTATAAATAGAGATTCTCATGACTCTTCTTTGTGATCAATAATTTGCTAGAATAGCTCAGGGAAACACTGAGTTACGTTTATTGGTTTATTGTAAAGGATATAATAAAGGTAACAGATAAAAGATAGCAGCCAGATAAAGGGATGCAAGGGGAAGTTATGTGGGAAAGGGCATGGTCCCTCTGTGCTCTCTCTGGGTATGCCACTCTCCCAGCACTCGATGTGTTCACCAATCCAGAAGCTCTTCAAACCTATAATATTGGGATTTTTATGGCAGCTTCATCATTTAGGCATGGTTGAATATTAACTCCATTTTCAGCCCTTCTTTCCTCTCTGGAGAATGGGAGGGAGGCCTGCTGAAAGTTCCAAGCTTCTAATCATTGGTTGGGTCTTTCTGGCAGCCAACCCCCATCCAGGAGCCTACTGAGAGTTGCCTCATTAGAACAAAAGATACTTCTATCACCCAGGATATTACAAGGAATTTAGGAGCTCTATGTCAGGAACCAGGATCAAAGACCAAAAATTAAAACAAAAGATGCTCCCAATTCTCTTATCACTTAGGAAATTGCAAGGGTTTTAGGAGTTCTGTGCCAGGAACTGGGAGCAGAGACTAGTATATATATATATATATATATATATATACATATATTTCCTATTATCTCATTATACATATATATATATATATATAAACTTATCCAATTTTGCACTTTACTATGTACACTTTATTGTAAGTCAGTTATACCTCAATAAATCTAGTAACATTTTCATACACTTGCTTTCCTATTTATGTCTTAACCCATTAAAATTTGGTTTCTATTCCTATCACTTTAGAGAAACAGCTTCAATAAGATCTTCATTGATATTTGAATTGCTATCATTTATCTATCTATCTATTTTATCCTTATTTTACCAGATCTTTCTGGTACATTTGATAATTGTGGTAAGTTCCACTACTTGAATTCCTTTACTCCACTGGCTTCTGTGACACTGTAGTCCTTTTTTTTTTTAATAAATTTTTTAAAATTTATTTATTTATTTATCTTTGGCTGTTTGGTCTTTGTTGCTGCGTGCCGGCTTTCTCTAGCTGTGGTGAGCAGGGGTTACTCTTCATTGCAGTGCTTGGGCTTCTCATTGTGGTGACTTCTCTTGTTGCAGAGCCCCGGCTCGGCACGTGGGCTTTAGCAGTTGTGGCACTTAGGCTCAGTAGTTGTGGCGCACGGACTTAGTTGCTCTGCGGCATGTGGGATCTTCCTGGAGCAGGGCTCGACCCCATGTCCCCTGCATTGGCAGGTGGATTCTTAACCACTGCAGCACCAGGGAAGTCCCTGTGACACTGTAGTCTTGTAGTGGTCATCATACCTTTCTGAGAGTTTTTGTCTTTTTTCTGTATGTACTCCTTTTTCTTTTCTGATTTCTAAACTGTGGTTGTATCCCAGGATTTCACTGACATCTCGTCTCAACCTAAATATTCTTCCTGAATATTCTCCTTGACTGTCATTGACCCAGCTGTCTCATAGATGCTGGTCACCCACATCTACATTGCTAATGTGAGACCCACACTAATCTTCAGAGTATTATTTCCAAATGCTTGATGGACATCTCCACTTTTATTTCCCGTAGAATAGTGGATACAACAAATGAAGCACTGAAATCACCATCTTCACTCTTAAACAAAGTCATACTCCAGAACTAACAGCCTGGATTTTAAATATCATAAGCCCACCTATCACCCACGAATCACTCTTGCATTATCCTCTTAAATCACTTCCTCCTGACTTCTTGCTTGTATTACCTGAAACAGCCTCTCAAGTAACCCCTCTCTTCTAGTCAACTCCTCTTCAAGCCCATGTTTCCCGTAACGGCTGCCATTTCACACATCAGCTGTGATGCTTTATTAACCACAAGATGAAATGCAAACACCTTATAGGACTAATCAGATACAGAATTTTCTAAGGTCTGGCCTTATCTATCTTGTTAGCAAACATGTGCATTTACCTTCTGCTACCAACACTCTGCTCTGGCAGTAGTCAAACAGCTTTTAGTTCTACACATACACTGTGCTACCTATTGCTAACATGTCATTACTCCCACTGTCCTTCCTGCCTAAAATGCTCTTTCTTCTTCTGTTTTTTTCTGGATAACTGTGCTTGTCTGTCCAGATTCAGCAGAGGCTTTAACTACTCTAGGAAGCCTTGCTTTATCACTCATCGATTCAGTCACACCACAATTACTCCTGTTGCATCCAGGGCCTTTTTCAGTGCTCTCCAAATACGGTTTGATCTAAATCACTCTACTTATTAGTTATTTATGTAATAATCACATTTTACCGGAATAATTTAGTGTCATTCTATGCCTAATACATATCTAATATGTCTCAGGTACTGTGATAGTAACCTTACAAACAATTATTCCTCTAAACATTCCTTTGAATCAAATATCCCCATTTTTAGGGTATAATTTAAGAAATTGAGATGTAAAGAGATTAATTAACCAGTTATTAGTGGGGAGGTATGGGATTTGAACTCATCTATGTAACTACGGTAGCTTAAGCTCTTAATCACCACTATAACCAATTTTGTTCTCTCTCTCTCTCCTTCTTCTCCATCTCTTTCTCCTCCTTCTCTTTTCTCTTCTCTTCTCTGTTTCCACCTCTCTCTCCCTCTCTCTCTTTCTCTCACAGCAGAAATTGTGTGTTCACTTCAGAAATTGTGTGTTCTTAGGGAAGAATAGGACCTACACAGCTGACGTTCAACATACATTTGCCCAGTGAGAAAAAGAATTCTGACAACTAAATCATTTTCTTTCCACTGCATCAAATTAAAATTGGAAAAAATAATAACTTTTAGTAGGAACAATTCTGAAAAGTCATCTGCTCTGATTTGATCACATTTTTTATACTGAGAAATTAAATGTCTGGTAAATTTTATTCTCCAGTGACCCTATTCATTCCTCAGTCTTAAAAGTGGAACAAATATGGATCTGAATATTATGAGATTATTTTTTAAAATCCCAAGTAAAATGCATTCTGTAACTGGCAAGAGGCTGATAATATAATGAGCCTGTGGTAGATCTCATTTTACATATATTAGAAGACTGAGTTAGTTACAGAATTTTGGAATGGGTACAGAAAAGAAAAAAAAGACTGAGAAATGAAAAATTGGTTGAAATGTTGGTAAAGACTTAATAACTAAATGTCCTTAAAAATAATGATATGCCAAACTAAAGGAACTTAAAGAGGGACTTCCCTGGCAGTCCAGTGGTTAAGACTTTGCCTTCCAATGCAGGGGTGTGGGTTCGAGCCCCTGGTCAGGGAGCTAGGATTCCCACATGTCTTGCAGGCAAAGAAACCAAAACATTAAAAAAAAAAAAAAAAAGCAATATTGTAACTAATTCAATAAAGACTTTAAAAAAATGGTCCACATCAAAAAAATCTTTAAAGGAAGTTAAAGAAAAAACTTTAGTCAATATGAAGGAATGATGTGGGGTGAGTTCTAATGCCAAGAGTGCTTGTAAATCCTGAAGTGGTATGCCTTAATGAGCTCAGGGAGTTCAGAGATAAGGCATTGATTCCGTGGGTTTGTGTACTTTGTGTTATCTTCGGTTTGAAGAAAGCTTAATTTTAACATGCATTGAGGGCCCACAAACTATCTGTAGCCATAGGAGGTATACTAGATATATTTGTTCAAAATGTGCCCAGTCCTTTGCAGAAGACACAAATACAGAGCTAAAAAATAGTCAGCTAATAAGTTTTTTTTTTTTAAATCAGGTTGCCTGTATCAGTGAAAGCACCACAACTTCTGAGAGTCCTGGAAGATTTTTTGCTTTTTCTCAATTAATTTGTATTCTCATTTATGCATTTTGACTAATTTTTGATAAGGTTTTGACTAAGTTTGGGGCATATGTAAATGAATAAAACTTATTTTCTACCTACATGAAGCCTACAGTTAAGAAAATGAAAACAACCTTTAGTACCTGATATTCCCGTATGATCTTCAGCTAAGTGTTAGCTCCTAGGCTTGTTTAGGATGACATAGAAATGTACATATAGCAACATAATCAGGTATACAGATTAATCTATTTTATAAATAGGGTGGTGATGTAGATTGCACTAGAATTATAAAAGGATGAGTAAAATTTTCTGTGTTAGAGACTGCCTTATGGCTAGAAGTAGGTAATACTTCTAAATATGGTATACCTTAATCCTAAGAGAAAAGGGAGTATGCAGCAGAGATTGTTAGTGTTTTTATCTGATATTCATTTTCCCTTTCTTGTTGACAAAACTGCAATTACAGTCTAAGCAAAGAACAATGTTTCATAACCTCTTTTGCAAATGGAATTGATAATGATAAGTAAAGGGGCAGACGCTGGATGGATCTTTTTGACCTTAAAGTGGTCTATCCCAGGCTAGAGGTTATCCTTTTATTTATTTATTTTGCGGTACGCGGGCCTCCCACTGCTGCGGCCTCTCCCGTTGCGGAGCACAGGCTCTGGACGCACAGGCTCAGCGGCCATGCCTCACGGGCCCAGCCACTCCACGGCACGTGGGATCCTCCCGGACCGGGGCACGAACCCGTGTCCCCTGCATCGGCAGGCGGACTCTCAACCACTGCGCCACCAGGGAAGCCCGAGGTTATCCTTTTATCTTCCCTCCTCTCCACTTCCTCCTTTTTCTTGCTTCCAGCACAGACATCATTACAGGAACTCCAGCAACCACTGTAGACCATGAAGAGATCTTGATGAAAGCTACAGATTTCTGTTGAAGCAGAAAGCTGGCAGGAACATGCCTCCCTGGTGATTGCAATGTTACCATACTTCTAAGATTTTTTTATGGGTGAGGTAATTGAGTCTCTATTATGTCTAATGGTGAAGTTAATTTGAAGTTTTATTTTATATGTATCAAATTTAATCACCCATACAGAAATAGGATAATCACCCATACAGAAATAGGATCACCCATACAGAAATAGGATAAAAATCACCCATACAGAAATAGGATAAAAATAGTCAGCTAATAAGTTCAGGTAAGAGTCAAGAACTTGATCTGAGCAGAATAGAGAGTAAGATCCCACTAATGTCACTGACAAGTATTAACACCACTTCTCTCATACACAATTCTAATTTTCAGCCTCCCCTATACAATTATAACTCTTCATTTAAGATGGCTTCAGACTTGTTGAGTACATAACCTTCAAATGTAGCTCTATGTTATTGACATCTATAACAATCAACCCAAATTTTCCAAGGAGAACAACTAAAAATTGTGGATAATGTTCTTTTAAAAAAATCAAAGATATTAAACTGCTGTCAATGCAGCCTGGATCCAGGGACCAACATCTCCAAGAAGAGGAAAGTATATTGGGGTGAGCCTTGTGATTCACTACTTTTCCCTTAGAGACATTTGTCTCTGTGAGCCAAGTAGCTGATGTTGGTTTGCAACTTCCGGGGTCCTCAGGTGAAATTGAAAGTGGCCCCCTTACACACAGGGCAAGGAGAGACTGAAGAAAGAGGCAAACCACCCCAGGTTGGCAGGTAGCAGATTGAATAAGCAAGGGAACTTACGTACAAGACTTGTCTTGGGCGGCTGCAAGATGAGATCTCTGCCAGAATCTGAAAAGTTTATACAGAGGCTTTAATGAGGTGCAGTTACATATTGTCCAGATGGTCTCAACAACACTTTACTCTCTGAAGACTGCATCCTTGAAACAGCTCAGGCTATGGGAATGGTGGGTGGAAGGTGCTTTCCAAGGACACTGGGGACGGTAAGGGGCCGCTGATTGGCCGGATCCAGTTCACAAGTCAACCAACGCTCAAGTCCTTTTGATGACCTCCAACAGCTGAATAGCCTAGCAGGAAGCAGGGACTAAAAGGTTAAGCAGCAGAGCAGACTATCAGCAATCTCTGGTTGATAAGAAAACCAAAATTGAAGTTCAGGGCTGGCCAAATATAAGGGTCCTGGTAACCATCCCAGGCATTCAGGTGGAGCCCTTGAAAAACTAAACCCTAGATGGCAAACTGGAAATTGTGCAGCTCTCTCTAGATTAAAACTGAGTTTCAAATCAACTCATGCTAGACTTGATTAAGGTTGTCTGAGTCTAGACTAACTGCTTGCATTTTTGAGAAATTAAAGAATATTTAAATTGATGGGATATATCATATTCATGAATTGCAAGATTCAATATTATGAAGGTGTCATTTCTGCCCCAAACTGATCTGTAGATTGAATGTGATCCCAATTAACAATCCAGCAGCTTTTAGTGGGAAGCTGCCACCGGTTGTAAAAGTTTTATGGAAATGTGAAAAATTAAGAATAGCCAAAACTTTTAAAAAAGAACAAAATTGACCTACTAGAAATACAGTGATGAGAAAAGCAATGAGGTCCCTGCCACTATAGGGTGCACAGTCCTATGGGAACATCAGAATATGAGCATAAGTTTTTTTCAAAAGAAAAGCATAGGATATAGGGGCAATCCAACCTAGTTTAGGGAGCCTTCCTGAGAAACTCATCTTTAAGCTGAGCTCTTGAGGATAAAGAATGGTTATCTAGGAGAACAGTAGAGGTAAGAACCTTCTAGGAGAGGGAAGAGTTGGTGAGAATTCCCTGAGAAAGAGAGAGGGCTTATAAAATAGAGTGGAGGGTGGGACGTGGGGATTGGAATGAGGATTGGAAAAGGATAACTATAGATACATAAGCAGGGACTAAAACTGGGTAGGGCTTACAGGGTGTGTGAAATAATTTGTACTTTATGCTAAAAGTCAATATTTTAAGGGACCTCCTCCCCCAGGGAATACAGAGATAGAATTTGCATTATCAAAAGACTTCAAAATATTATTCTATCTGCAGTGGGGAAGATCAAATAGAGAAGTTGGGAGAAAAACTAGCAGGGTCTTCCTAGAAAAGTTCATTAGAGAAATGCAGTTGTTTAGAATAAGGTAGTAGAGGTAGAGAAGAGTAGATGCAATAAAAACTAAGACACACATATATGGTACTAATAAATGCTAGTACACCGTTGTTAAATGTTGGGAGAGAGACCTATTGATTTATGAACCTTGGAATACTGGGGAAGAAGGAAGGAGGAAAGGAAGATAGGAGGAATGGAGCGGGGGAGGGAGAGAGGAAGAAGGGAGGGAGGAAAGGGAATTCAGAATCCCACAGTGTCTGGGAGGTATGGCAGCAAAAAGAAGGAGGAAGAATCAAAACTCCAAAACTCGGGCTTCCCTGGTGGCGCAGTGGTTGAGAGTCCGCCTGCTGATGCAGGGGACGCGGGTTCGTGCCCCGGTCCGGGAGGATCCCACATGCCGCGGAGCGGCTGGGCCCGTGAGCCATGGCCACTGAGCCTGCGTGTCCGGAGCCTGTGCTCTCACAACAGTGAGAGGCCCGCGTACGGCAAAAAACAAAAAACAAAAAAACTCCAAACCAAATGAAAGGTTTATAGACAGAGATTGAAACAGTAATAGAAAGTTTTGTTACAAGTCAAAATACAGTCTTCACACTGTTTACACAAGATTGTGGGTCCTTTTAGCACAATCTACATGGTTAATAGCTCTGGAAGCACCAGTCAATATATTTGATGATAAGTAAGTAAGTCTTAATTATAATCATTAATAATTCAACAGATAATCAAGAATAATGTATAGATGTCTTTTAACTTGGTTTTATGATATTTTTACCAGGACATTCAGTTTCTAAATTATGCATTTCTTACTTTGGCAGCTGTTGTAATTCTTTTGTGTTCCTGGGCACAGGCCCTCTAGAGCACACAAACTCCAAAGCTTGTAAGATGATGGGAAGGAAATTCATGAGTTAAAATTACACCATAGGTAATCCATGGTAAATGGGATACATGATAAAAAAATTTAAATTTATATATTATAAAAAACTATATGAGCAGAGTCATTTGAGTCATAATAAATAGCATAAAGTTTTATTTCATTTTGTTTTACTTAAGAACAACTGTTCCCATCACCAGAATAATTTTATTTGTAGGCAGAAATCAGCACTGTGTGATTTTGAGCTTGATGGAAAACTAAATGTGAATCCAACTTCTGCCATCTATTAATTTTTGTCACATTTAATAAGACATTCATGCCTATTCTAGCCTGTTTTCACCCCTACAGAATGAGTTTCATCAAAATATCAAAATAACAGAAATAAAAGTATTCAATGTATTAAAGTATTACCTATAATTATCATACACAATATTGTCATATTGTTCCCAGATATGACATTGCCTCAACTACCAAGTTAAAGGTCATTTTCTTGCTTTAAAATTGTTCTTAATCTTGATATTACTCATTAACATTCTTATTTTTGAACCTCAATATATTTATAAGTTTATGAAATTTTTAAAGAATGAGTTCAATGACAATTAGTGATTTGTTTAATGTGTAAGGTGATGAGTCAAGGGAACATAGGACTGTTATGTAATAGACTGGAGAGGTCTGTCACTAGGCGACATGAAACATTCAGAAGCAAAAAAGGTTTGGAAATGGAGGAGAGGAGGGAAGATGAGTTCCACTGGGCAATGTCTAATATGTCATCGTTAAATCTGAGCTAGTGGAAGTCTTGGCTATAGATGGGATGGCTCAAGTATAGAACACAGAGCAACAGGAAGAGGGCCAAGGGCTCCGGGGAACTAAGGGAGCACCGAGACACAGGGAGAGAAATAAACCAGAGCTCCAGTTAAACCACATTCCAACAAACAGTATTGTCAGAAGAAATAGAGGCAAAAGCAGAACAAGAGAAAAGGAAATATGTGATTACCAACATGTTTCTCACCAGCCAGTCATGGACCCCTTTTCTCTCACAGCTACTTTCTTGGGTCACTCCCTGTTAGCTGTCAAGGTGTCCTAGAGCAGAGGTCCAGCTGTCATCTCCGTTTTCCAAATTCTACTGGAGAAACCTGTCATAAGCAGCTCCTTACCAGAGGCATTTATGACAAATAGGTAGAGGGTGACTAACTTGGAAGCGAATAAGCTCAAACTTCAGTCTCTCCTTGTATGAGCACTCTTCTAAGGCCTTGGGGCTATTTTAGTATTCATAAATGTATGTTATTTTCTCCTGAAGAAAACTCAGCCCCAAACCAGGGTCCATCCATGCATACTGGATAAATTCACACATCTTTGATTTGGAAAGGACTTTAAAGGTCATATGTGTCCTCCAACCTTACAGGAATCCCTCTGCCAACATTATTTAAAAATCATCATCTAGGGCTTCCCTGGTGGCGCAGTGGTTGACAGTCCGCCTGCCGATGCAGGGGACACGGGTTCGTGCCCCGGTCCGGGAAGATCCCACATGCGGCGGAGCATCTGGGCCCATGAGCCAGGGCCTCTGGGCCTGCGCATCCGGAGCCTGTGCTCCGCAATGGGAGAGGCCACAACGGTGAGAGGCCCACGTACCGAAAAAAAAAAAATCATCATCTAAAGGAGGTAAATGGCCAACTGTGTTTGGATTTTGCTCTGTCACTTGTCCAGTTTCCCCATCTCTAAAAGGGCAATAATATGAATTTCCTGAAAAGGAAGCTGTTGAAATAAATAGAAAGTTCATAGCACCTTACCTAGCACAAAGGTGGGGTTCAAGAGTGATTGTTACTATTGTTCTATATTGGAATGTTTCCAGAGATTAAAATCTCACCACTTCTTTAGGACAGACGGACACTTTATAAAGGTTAAGCTACGTCTTCCTTATCATGAGCTGGAGCCCATATCCCCATAACTTCCTCTAGAACTACACAATTTGTTTACCCTTTCTTCAAAAGTTTAAAAGAGCCATTCATGTCCTCTAAGTCTTCTAAGAAGAGCTACATTCTTTAACTATTACTTGACGTGTCTTGAAATCTAGAAAGCACAGCTTACTGTCTGGCATTTAGCGAAGTTCAATGAGTGATCTAAAGTAAGTGAATGAGTAAGGGGATGCATGAAAAAATAAAATTAATCTCAATCATTCTATCCTTGGTTCTCACTTCTTAAAATCTGGTGGACTAACTCTGAAGAATCAAAAGTATTCTGTCCAAAAGAGAGTGCTAAGGAATTATCTCCTCATGTAATCAAATTACTACTTTTATTCTCTTGACACAAAGAAAATTGTACACGTTTTTAAACAAGTTAATCCCAAGTTTTTGTTAATGAACTTTAGACCGGCCAGGTATCCCCATTCTTGAGAGCAGGAATTCGGTGTCACTGAAGTTTGCATTCTCCACCTCGTCTTGGACCTAGTGCTTTGCCTCTAATAGATACTCAACATACAATTTTTAAAATTTGAAATATGACATACACATAGAAATGTGCACACATTGTAAGTGTGCAGCTTGATAAATTTTTACATATGTATTTACTTCGGTAACCACCATTCAGATCAAGATAGAACATTATGCCCACCCCACAAATTTCTTCTTTTCCCTTCCTTGTAAATACTCCCCTCCAATCAAGTAACTATCTACCACCATAAATTCGTTTACTCTGTTCTTGATTTGATTGTTAAGTTAAAATAAATGTGTGAGTTTATGGATTTTCCATTACTTTCTACTGTTTTTTAAATTTTATTTTTTTTAAGACTTGGTTTTTTAGACCAGTTTTAAGTTAACAGCTAAATTGAGGGGAAGATACAAAGATTTCCCATTACCACCTGTCTACACACGTGCACGGCTTCCCCCATTATCAACATCCCTCACCAGAATGGTACATTTTCTACAACTCATAAGCCTACATTGGCACAGCATAATCACCCAAAGTCCATAGTTTACATTGCAGTTCACTCTCAGTGTTGTACTCTCTATAGACAAATTTATCATGGCATGTAGCCATCATTTTGGTATCAAACAGAGTATTTTCACTGCCCTAGAAATCCTCTGTGCTCCATCTATTCATCCTTTCCTCCCCTCCAATCCCTGGCAACCACTGATCTTTTTACTACCTCCATAGTTTTTCCTTTTACAGTATATCTCTTATAGTTGGAATCATACAATATATAGACTTTTCAGATTGGCTTCTTTCACTTGGTAATATTCATTTAAGGTTCTTCCATGTCTTTTCATGGCTTGATAGCCCATTTCATTTTAGTGCTGAATAATATTACATTGTCTGGATGTATCCGTTTATTAATCCATTCACCCACTGAAGGACATCTTGGTTACTTCTAAGTTTTGGCAATTATGAATAAAGCTACAATACACATTCATGTTCAGTTTTTGTTTGGACATGTTTCCCACTCCTTTGGGTAAATACTAAGGAGTGCACTTGTTGGATCATTATGGTGAGACTATATCTTGTTTGTAAGAAACCGCCAAAATGTCTTCCAAAATGTCTGTATCATTTTGCATTCTTTCCGATAACGAACGAGAGTTCCTTTGCTCCGTATCCTCGTCAGAATTTGGTGTTCCAGATTTGGGCCATTCTAATAGGTGTGTAGTGGTATCTCACAGTTGTTTTAATTGGCATTTCACTGATGTGAAGCATCTTTTCATATCCTTATTTGCCATCTACATATTTTCTTTAGTTAGGTGTCTGTTAAGGTCTTTGGCCCATTTTTTAATAGGATTGTTTGTTTTCTTATTGAGTTTTAAGAGTTCTTTGTATTTTTTGCATAGTGGTCCTTTATCAGATGTGTCTTTTGCAAATATTTTCTCCCAGTCTGTGGCTTCTCTTCTCATTCTTTTGACATTGCCTTTCACAGAGCAGAAGATTTTAATCATAATGAAGTCCATCTTATCAATTATTTCTTTCACAAATCATGTCTTTGGTGTTGTACCTAAAAAGTCATTGCCATACTCATGGACACTGAGTTTTTCTCCTATGTTATCTTCTTGGAGCTTTATAGTTTTGCATTTGACGTTTAGATCCATGATCCATTTCGAGTTAATTTTTGTGAAAAATGTAAGCTTTTTTCCTAGATTCTTTTTTTTTTGCATGTGGATGGATGTACAGTTGTTTCAGCACCATTTATTGAAAAGACTATCTCTTTTCCATTGTACTGCCTTTGTTCCTTTACCAAAAATTAATTAGCTATATTTTTCCAAGCCTGCCCCTGGGCTTTCTATTCTGTGCCATCGATCTATTTTTCTATTCTTTCGCAATTCCCACACTATCTTCATTGCAAAGCTTTTTTAAAACTTTTTATTTTTTATTGGCATATAGTTGGTTAACAATGTTGTGTTAGTTTCGGGTGTAAAGTGATTCAGTTATACATATACTGTATAGATATATGTAGATATACATGTATCTATTCTTTTTCATTCTTTTCCCATTTAGGTTGTTACATAATATTATTGAGCAGAGTTCCCTGTGCTGTACAGTAGGTCCTTGTTGGTTATCCATTTTAAATATAGCAGTGTGTACATGTCAATCCCAAACTCCCTCACTATCTTGATTACATAGCTTTATAATAAGCCTTGAAGTTGGGTAATGTCAGTCCTCCAACTTCGTTCTTTTCCTTCAGTATTGAGCTGGCTATTCTGTGTCCACAGTGTCTTTGTACAAACTTTAGAACCTATATTTGTCTATTTTCTTTTCCTTCTGACAATACCATAATGTCCTGATTACTGTAACGTTATAATAATTTGAAAATCTGGTAGGAAGCCTAAAAGTCCAATTTCTAAATTCTTCAGTACTGTTTTAACTACTCTAGCTCCCATGCATTTACCTACAAATTGTAGAATCACCTTGTTAATTCATACACACATACAATGTAGGGATTTTGATTGAGATCACCCTGGAACTGTAGACCCATTTGAAGAGATTCAACGTCTTAAAGTGTTTAATATTTCCATGCTAGAATTTTTCCATCTTTTTATTTTCAACCGTTCTATATTCTTACATTTAAAGTTTGTTTCTTGTAAACAACAAATAGTTGGGTAATTTTTGAACCCATTCTGAAAAATATTTGCCTTTTTAAAGGCCATTTATATTTGATATAATTAATAATACAGTTGGATTTTATGTTTTCTATCTTGCTATTGTTTTCTATTTGCCCCATCTGTTCTTTGTTCATTCATTCTTCCTTTCCTGCCTTCTTTCACAGCAATCAAATATGGTTGACAATTCAACTTTATCTTCTCTATTACCTTCTTTTTTTATACCTATAGGTATCATTCTTCCATTGGTTACACTAAAAAAGAATCATCCTTAATACTCTATACCTTAAATCATTACCAAATTCAAGAAGAGAATATTTAATCATTCCACCTTAGTGTTATTGTTATTATACGTTTGACTTCAGTGAATGTTTTAAACCCCACAAGGGGGACTTCCTTCGTGGCACAGCAGTTAAGAACCCGCCTGCCAATACATGGGATGTAGGTTTGATCCCTGGTCCAGGAAGATCCCACATGCCACGGAGCAACTAAGCCCGTGCACCACAACTACTGACCCTGTGCTCTAGAGCCTGTAAGCCACAACTACTGAGCCTGCAAGCCACAACTACTGAGCCTGTGTGCCACAACTAATGAAGCCCATGCACCTAGAGCCCGTGCTCCACAACAAGAGAAGCCACCCCAATGAGAAGCCCGTGCACTGCAGTGAAGACCCAATGCAACCAAAAATAAATAAATTTATTTTAAAAAACCCCACAAAATAGTCCCATTATTTATGCTTTAAACAACAGTCTATTTTCTCATACATTTACCTTTTATGGAGCTGTTTATTTTTCCTTACACTTCTCTGATTCAGACCAGGATCACCTTCCTTCACCTTAAAAAGAATACCCTTCAATAGATATTGTAGTTTATGGTTAGCTGACAATGAATCCTCTCAGCTTTTGTCTGTCTGAGTGTATCTTTTCCCCCCTGCAATTTTAGCTTTTTTTTCAATGGGCATAGAATTCTAGCTTGACGGGTTTCTTGTTCCTTTCAGTCCCCTAAATATGTCTTTTATTGTCTTCTGGCTTCCATGATTTTTCTGTTGAAGTCAGTGTTCATTCATATTTTCCCTCCAAAGGTGACATTTTTTTCTTCTAGCTGGTCTAAATATTTTCTTTTTATCTTTGCTTTTCAACAGTTTGAATCTTACGGACCTCGTTGATGTTTTCTTTGCTTTGGGTTCATTGAACTCCTTGAATTTCTGGGTTGACACGTTTCATTAGACGTGGCACGTTCTCATGCATTGTTTCTTTGAATGTTGCTTCTGGTCCTACTCGTCTTTCCAGATATTTCCTATGAGCTTGTATATGAGACCGTCAGCCCCATCTCCTGTTTTGCCCAGGTGCCATGCATCTAGTTAGTTCTTGATTTAGCAGTCCAAAAAGCTCATTTTATTCTTTTTCATAGAATGTAATAATCTGCTGAAATTCTCTATCTTTGTATTCATTTCCAGGGTAGTTTACTTAATATATTATTTATGGTTATTTAAAAGTCCTTGACTGTTAATTCCAGATCATTTCTTGGTCTCTGTCTATTAAATGTATTATTATTAATTTTTGTCATCAAATTTCTGTTTTCCTTCTTTTCTTCTTCTTTTCGTGTCTACTAAGTTTTTATTGCGTACTGCATTTGCAAAAGTTCTAGCTTAGATTTTCTTCCTCCAATGAATTTTGAGTTGTGCTGTGGCAGAATAGTTAAAGCGTTGGTGGATCATCTTAATGCTGAAAAGGTCTAGTTTTTTGTTTTTGTTTTTTTAATTAATTAATTTATTTATGTCTGTGTTGGGTCTTCGTTTCTGTGCGAGGGCTTTCTCTAGTTGTGGCAAGCGGGGGCCACTCTTCATCGCCATGCGCGGGCCTGTCACTATCGCTGCCTCTCTTGTTCTCTGTGGAGCACAGGCTCCAGACGCGCAGGCTCCGTAATTGTGGCTCACGGGCCCAGTTGCTCCGCAGCATGTGGGATCTTCCCAGACCAGGGCTCGAACCCGTGTCCCCTGCATTGGCAGGCAGATTCTCAACCACTGCGCCACCAGGGAAGCCCTGAAAAGGTCTAGTTTTATTAGGGCGAATCTATTTTGGTTTTATTCATTTTCCTAGGGCGTTATTTGTACACCCAGAAAGTATCCTTCGGGGTGGTCTCAATCAACCAAATGTCTAAGGTGTTCACCAAAGTCCCTACTTAAATATCTCCCCAGAATTGTGTGATTTTCAGGATCTGTACTCAGATTTCCACTTCTCAGCCACTATACTCTATCAGGCTTCCAGAATCTTGCCCTGGGACTATGCAGCATAGGCATTCGGCTAAGGAATGCACAGGAGTTTCCGCAGAGACTTCTGGGGTTTCCTTTCCATGTCCCTCTCTCTCGTGCCCTCCCAAATCTCAGTTACCTTTGCAGCTCCAAGCTCTTGAGCTATGTGTCCTCTGACTGGTGAAACTCGCTGCTTAGTCTCAACTTTCCAGTACTTCTGCTGGAAAAAATGGCCCTTAGGGAAATATCTGTGTGAGTGGGCTCCTGACTCAAACATTGTAGCCCCGTGTTGGTTGCTTTTAATAACTGAAAATGTAGTTTTATATATTTGGTCCAGGTTACGTAGTTATTTTATGGTAGAAGGCTAAACTGTCTGTCTTGTCCATATCCAAAGTCTTGTCTAATAATTGAATAAATGAATAAATCTTTGGCTTATCCTGTTCTTTTTAAAAACAAACCTAAAATGCAAGATTTCAAAATATATTTTAGTTCTAGTTTATCTCCTTTGTTTTAGATCAGCATCTGAAGTAATGTACTCTTTGGGTTCTGATTTTGGCATCTCGCAAGTTAGTACTGCCCTTCCTTTGGCTCATTCTCAAATCTAGTAAGTATCCCTTTTATATTTTTCTCTTAAGTATAATTTGATAAATCTGCTGAACAGTAGGGCAATAAGCTCAGAATCAAACACCTTACTCTGATCTAGCAAGAATCTCCTTACTGGGACATTTGGGGCAACCCTGTCCAAACTGTTAGTTTTTAGTTTGTTTAATATTAACACAGTTTACATTTACCTTGTTCATAAAGATAATAGGAAGGTTGGCTGAAATTAGAAAATGCCATATGTATCAGTTTAATGGCTACTTACAAAGAGAAATGAAGTTAACCTGGTAAGATATTTTTACTACACTGTAGTTGTTTCCTATTCTTTTCTGACTACTGCCAAAAAATTCATTTCAGGATCTTCTATAGAATATTGCCAGGGATCCATCTCAAACTTAATCACTGTATAGATAACAGAATCTACTTAAAAAAATAGAACATATCTCTATGCCCATTCTTCTGGCCCCTTGTCTGTTACTTACGGATTTACCAAATATTATCAAAGTTACCCCTGTTCCCACAGGCAAATAGCAATTTCATACTCCTCTTACTAGCTATGTAACAGGCAATTTACTTAGACCTTTAAATTCCTGTGCTTTATTAAATGGGGATAAAATATTTGTGTGAAAGTTTGCTTTGAAGATTAGGGTAATATATGAAGACAACTATTGTTATTTCCTTTGAGAGTTATCCAAACAAGATGGCTTATATATTGATATCATTGTCATTCTAGTAATCTGCATGTAATTCACCTGAGCTTGGATATTTGAATTAATTTAAGTAGCCACACGTTTTCTCATTATCTTTTTTCCTGTTATGATCTTTATTCTCTGTAATCAATGTTTAGTCCCTTCTCTCCTAAAGATTGTTCTACCTAGAAGGGACTATATAGACTCAGAAAGGAAGGTGTATATTTATATTTCTCTCTTCCCTTAGTATTACTTACTTTCTCCAAGAAGAGGTTTACCTTTTTCTGTTTGTCTTGCTCCAGATAGAATTAACAAAATCATGTTGCCTCTTTTAATATTGTTAAAAAGTTTAATTTCATACTGTGCTCTTTTTTTTCTTGTTTTTTTCCCCAGTTACCACTGTTGATTATCTTTGTTCTTTGTGGGATTCTCTTATAATCTTTCCTTGCATACTCTTTAAAATACCCTCAGCCTTCTGTGGGGTAACCTCATTGGCATCTTTGCCACTTTGAGATCTTTCCACTAGTTAGCTGAAAGTATTTAGTAAGAAATTTATTTTTCCCTCCCTTCTTTCCTTTTCCCTCGTTTCTTTCCTTTTTTCCCCCTTCCGTTCCTCCCTCCCTCCCTTTCTTCTTTCCCTTTTCTTTCCTTTTAGCTTCCCATTCCTCTTGAGTTATATATGAAACTTAAAAGCCTGGCTAGCAAGGTCCTATCTTTTTTTTTTTCTGATTAAAAAATAAAACAACTGTGTGTTTGTGTGTGTCCGCACACCTGTGTCTTTTCCACACACGTTTGTCTCATTTACTCCTAAGGCGTAAACTTCCAGAGAAGGAAAGGCCAAGAAGTCCTTTATTAGTACATTGCTCTGTATGAACAAACTCTCACTAAATGTCAAAAAATGAATGCCTCAGGCTGCTCTCTGGGGAAAGGTTTTCAGCCGAGTCGTATACCGTAACTGAGCTGATGTTCTTTCGTCAGTAAGTTGTTCCCAGGAATCTACGTCCTTCCAGGCAGTTCAAGCAAACCAATTTATAAGAGAACACGACGAAACTAATTGGCCAACAAAAGCCGTCCTTGAAGCACCAGGCGCACGATTAGGGGACACGTGTGCCCGGGCTGGGTGGGTGGGTGAGTCTTGCGTCTTCAGGGAGCCCGCCCGAGGAGGACGCTGGGCTCTCCCACAGCTGGGCGCCCTCGCCCCCGACCAGGCGCGACCGGCGGAGCCGAGCGAGCACGGGGGAGTCGAGCGCCACGCCGGCGGGGCAATTGGGCATGCTCAGAAGGCCGGCAGGTTTGGGTCTCACCCAGGCAGCTTGTGCATTACACCAGCACGCAGCCGAGGCGGGGGGTGGGGGGGAGGAGGGAGGAGCGGGGGAGGCAGAAGAGGAGGAGCGGCCAGCAGTAGCCACGACCGCCACCACCAGGCAGAGGAAGAGTTCGCGAGGAAGGAAAGACCCTCCTCGCACTTGAAGCGCCTGGCATTTGCTTTTGGAAAAAGAGAATACAAGATAAAGGAGGAGACGGGAAGAAGAAGCGGGGGAAAGAAGTGAGGGGGGAGATAGAGGAAAAAAGGACGTGAACCGAAAGGGCTAGATCGTGCAGGGAGCCCGAGGCGCGGGGGCGGCAGTGCGGAGCCAGGAGCGCCGCCGCTTGGGCAGGTGCCGCGGCTGCTGCCCGGAGGCGGCATGTGACGCGCGGCCGCAGCTGCCCGCGGGCGGAGCGCTCTCGGACCCGGGAGCGCACACCGCGGGGCAAGTCGGTACCATCCCGAATCCCCACGCTCCTCCTCAGTTCGCCGGGGCGGCATAGGCGCTTCTGGAAAGACAGGCGATGAACCGAAGGGCGGCTCCGGGCATGGGCGCGCGGTCCTAGGACACTCGCTTCCTGAACGCCGAGCGGGAGGCGACCAACGGACGGTGGACCGGGCGCCTCCCGCGCTTTGGGGAAGCGCAGACGACCGGCGTGGGACGGCCACCTGGAGCGCAGCGGCCAGGTAAGGACTGCCCGCACCAAGCCGGCGCTGGGCAAAGCGGGTGGCGGTAGCGGTTGACCTAGTGTTTTTGCCTTGTCGCGTTGCAAAAGGAGGAAAAAGTTTTCTGCGCGAGTAGGAAATGCCCTTGCTATGGGGAGTTTAAAGCGGGTACTGGGGAGGGAGGAGAGAGTTGGTCTGTCGATTTGGGGGGCCGGGCGGAGGCTTGAACCTGGAGAGAGCGGCATCGGGGGCGGAGTTGGAGTTCTGGAACCAAGGGTGCGAAACGCCGGGGTGACCATGTGCGGGGAAAGCGACGAGAATAATACGAGCGGTGGCCGGGAAAGAACCTGGGATGCCCCACCCGGCGCTCCTTCGCTTGGATTCTCTGTCCCCCGAATGCGGAATCCGAGGCACGGAGTGTCCGGACAAGAGGAGCTTCTTGGGTCGGTGTGTGTGTGTGTGTGTGTGTGTGTGTGTGTGTGTGCGCGCGCGCGCGCGTATGTGTGTGTGGTGCGTGTGTAGGTCCCCCCATTTGATTTCCTAACGCTTTTAAGAAGGTTAAAGCAGACACCGGCCAACCTTGCAGTGGGGCCGCTACCTCGGATTGCATTTCAGGGACGAAAGAGGCAAATTTGGCACTTAGTGTAACACCTGGGCGAAGGTACTGAGCCCGGGTGCTCGTCTTCACTGACCCAGGCAGAGTTTGCGCTCGCGGAGCGGCAGCCGCTGGATTGCGGCGGATCTTCTCTCTGGAGCCCTCCCCCAGCGCAGCCTCCTTACAGCTGGGTTAATTTCTGTGTGATTTGAAGCGGTGGGGGTTAGGGGAGGGTTGACTCAAGCAGCAGAATTCACTTGTCTACTTGGCGCTTGTGCGTGCTGGCATGGTGATCCTGTTCGGCGTGTGTGCAACTCTCCTAGCACGCAGTTTGGAAGTGGTAGAGGAAGCAGAGGTTTGGGAATTGCATCCCATATGGACAGATTTCAAAACGCAAACATTCATTTGTCTGCAAGTGCTATTTGAACCTGTTCGATGGCTGTAAGGATATGCTTCCCTCCCGGTGTCCGTGTTTGCAATGTGAAACGATGGCTCTCCTTAGGAGGTAATTTAAGCGTTTATGTTGTTAAGGACACTGATTATTTCACTGTATGCTTTGCACAGACCCATCATTTCTCTCTTGGCCTCTGAATGCCAGCAAGCCAGTAGTCCTCCATGTGGGGTCTTTTGGGGTTATGATTGGAAAAATAATCTTTGTAAAAAGTATATTGGCTGGTTATATAGTGCCCGATAATCTTACGTTGTGAGATCATTGTATTGCATGAAGCATTCATCACTATTTTCTGTGTTTAAAACAATGCCCCTGTATTTACTTAAGAGGCACTACACAAGAACATACACTTCAGAAAGGGGAGAGCTGACGCTGGAACAAATCCATGCATATAGACAGGGTTGTGATAGTAGCTTATTAATTAAGAAGAAGAAGAAGAAGAAAAACCCTGAGGTCTTTCTGTTCCAAATGTGGTGGGATAGATATGGCGTTGGGTGCACCCTCTTGTTATGGGAGCTGGTACTGTGGAGTATACGTAGAACACGCGTGCCTCTCCAGTGTGGATTCAGCATGCCACAGATACGTGGTTTTGATCATACACTCCTATCACTGAATAACCCATCTTTAGATTTTGTGTACATGGTTTTTTGCAATTAGCTTAATATGTAAATAGCTATTGTTGAGCTAGAAAGCACATTAATTTTGAAATGGGTTTCCATATGGAACTGTAACTTGAGCTTAAATTACTAATTTAAAATTAATTACATTGCAGGTCTGATTCAGACCATTTCTGTAGGCTGGGGAGGGTGGTATAAGATTGAATTTAATATGAAAATAGTAGTATTGAAATACTGACTTTTAAATAACAACCCATATTCCAATGTGCTTGATATTTAAAAAAGAATATGAGATGAAAAGTAGATTTTGAAAAGGATCCTCGACAGTGTATACCTTTTGCGTGGAAAATTATGAGAAGAGTGTAATTTGGGGAAAAGGAAAGCAAGTTTATGGAATTGGTTAAGATTTGCAGAATGATCCAGCGTGTTACAGTAATAAGTAGCTCTGCATTAAACCTGCATTTAAAGTTATTTAGGAAACTTTCCTTTAAAGTTTAGAGAAATGGGTGATTGTTTATTACCTCATTTGTCTTCCTGGGACAAAAGGTAAAAATATAACTTCAAAAATATTATTTATTTCTGAAGATTATTTAGGCATACTTAAAAGTTCTTTAGGGCGCACCCTTTCATTTTCTCATCCTTATAAAGACAGCTGATTTATTTCCTTACAAAAAGAAACTTTGTTATTTTAAGTGTGTAAAAACATGAACTTCTTTGCATGATATTTTAGCATTTGATTGCAGACAACCTGTTGAACATGAGTCTAGAAAAAAATACGAAATTTGCAGAACTAGAATTTCTTGAATCCATACCAGGAAACTGATTAGACAGAAAATTAAACCGTATGATTAAAAGCAAAGCTGCCTTGTGTATTTGAACATAAGAAAGTAATTTTCTCTATCGTTCCCGGAGCCAACATAGTGTTCTCTCCTAATAAAGTTGTTAACATTGGCAAAATTAGTTGCTTACCCCTAAATGGCCTGGACGTTGTCAGTGTAACTATTAAGAAACTGGGTCTTGTTTGCAGTGCAGGGAAGTTTATGTTGAGAACAGCTGTGATGTAGTGGCACTTCAGATAGGAGATGAATGAACTGTGACGCCTATGAAGCGTGAGCCTCTGATCGGGACGCAGAGAGATGCATCTGCCCTTCACTTATGGGACCTAATTTGATGTCATAATGTATTGTGACTAATAGCATTTTCCTCACGTTGTGGTTCTGAAGTATCAGTGAGTGACTGGAAATGTTTTATTTTACACAATGGGTTGGTGAATTTAAAACACGTTTTTCTTACAGAAGAGTATCAAAAAGGCATATATGGCTCCAGTAAAAAAAAAAAAAAAAAAGCAAATCCCTCCACCATGATGATTTTTTAAAATTAATCAGGATAATAAAATGTGTCTCATGCTTAATCCTTGAATGCAGTGCTTTCCCGGGTGTGATGGCAGTGACGTGTTCCACAAGATTTTTCACCTTTCGATCTCATTTAGTCCAGAGGAATCCCTATCCTGGTTATTAGTCTTAACAGAACTTTGGGATAAAATTTCACCGTGAATGGAAAGTTTTAATTTTAGAGGGAGAATGTGAAGAGATCATTGAAGGAATTTGACAGGAGGCAAAGCTAGTCAAATTAGAAATTAATTTCAATTTCTCGAATCTGACAGTCTCTATCTTCTCCATTAAGGAAGTGGTCCTTGCTCCTATCAAATTCAAAGTAGCCACTTTGAATCCTAAATCAGTTGTCCCTGTACTTCTTCCTCCATAGACGCTCCGCAGAAAGGCTGTGCAAGTGCAAAGGTTCCCCCCTTACGTTGTGAACCCAGCGTCTCTAGAGAGCTCTGTTAGACGTCTCCATTCCCTAAAAGTTGCATATCCTGTGCAGTACAGATCTGCATTAGCATTGTCTTCAAACAAAGAAATGAAGAGTTTTGATGCAGTGAAGCTACTGCAAATGTGGAATAACAGTGGGCCTTACAGGAAGACTGTGTCCCTCTCCAGAGCATGTCTTTCCCAGTGCACAGATGGAGATGATCGGACAGTAGTTGCAGAGTGGGTTTAAGAGTTGAAAGGCGTGATGCCTGTGCACACACTTTTTGATCAGTCTCTAAAGCACTGTAAAATGCAGTGCGCGATTTGGTTGCCCACCCACCTTTATATTCCTTGGCGTCGAGCATGGAGAGCCAGTGTGTAGGTGTCCCTCTGGCTCAGTAGTTGGCTACTGTGTGTTCCTTTTTGTCCAGAAATTTGGGCGGCTTGCAGACTCCCCTGCCTCTGGCAGGCTCTCCCCTTCAGGCTGGCAGTTTTGTTCTCCCACCTGTTGGAACTTCCTGCTCATCAGCTCCCAAGGGCCAAGTCCTCTGGCTGGCGTGCACCTTCTCAGACTTCCTCTGCGGAGGTGCGGCTGCGGCTGGCCACGCTGACACAGGACCTGGGATCTACTGGTGATGACAGCAAGCCAACAGCAGGAATATTTGAGCCACTGCCATGTTCTTCTCGCCAGTTGTGCCAGCTCATCCTGAAGCCAGCTAGAATGTGAACACTTTGAGGAGGAACAATGGTGGAAAAAAACCACAGTAGCTGGCGGGTGCGCTGTGGGGTTTGAGCTCTTGCCTTCCCCAGCCCTGTTCTGGTGAGACTGGGGGTGGGGGCAGGGCTGGCCTTCCTGATTCATCAACCGGTGCAGAAACAGAAGAAGGGAGTCTGAGACGGGATTACCTGCCCTAACCCTAGTGAGCTCTACTGATTGCCATGCCCAGCTAGCCTCGGTTTCTGCAACCCTCGTCATATTTGCCATTTCGTAGGACTAAACTTTTCTCATGTTTTCAGTTTGCATTTGCAGGACTGAAGTTGTGCCTAGAAAGACTTTAGCGTGACCTTGACAGTTAGTCTCACCCTTTCCAAGAACTTCTGTCCAGAAGCAGGAGTTTACTCCTTCCCTTGCCAGTCGCTGCTGCAGCCCTGAAGTGGACAAACCCCTAGCTAGGCCTGAGGCAGGGCCACCCTTGGGACAGTGTATCATTTCTGCCTGGAGACTTGTGCTGCCAGGTTCCACTTGACAAATCTCCTTGTGTGTCATTGTTGGCAGGATCAAATCTCTGTTCTCCACTCTCCTCCTGGCCACTGTAATTTGAGTTGTTGACTCTCCACTACGGAATTAATCCTTCATTAGGTCATTTGTTCTAGCCTAGCCCCAGCTTATTTCCTGTCCCCGGTGTTCCCTTGAAATCCGGCACACCAGCTGAGCCATGACATATTCTACCTTCAGTCACCTCTACTGCAGGAAGTGGTGCTCGTCTAGACATCCTGGGTTGAGCAGGATATCCTCCAGTGACTGCTGTTTAGATAAAAGTCAGGTGAGGTTAAACCAGAGTAAAATACTACCAGCTGGTTTCAGAGAGGAGCGGGCTACCAGGTGTCTACTGCAAAGGCTGTGCCTTTACGGTCGTGAGGTGTTTTGATGTTCTTCCACTGAAGCCTTCTAATTGATCACAAGTAGGTATGGCCATGGCGTTAGATTCATACAAAAATATCCTGTCAGTAAGCTCTGGGAAAAGGCATCTGCTGACAGTCTGTGTCAGTATTTTTGTATTTATCACTTTGGAGTAGATTACCTCATTAGAATTGCCGGCGCGATCCAGTCTGGAGAGAAACCTAGTTATTGCTTAGCTAGGTACCACTTCTTGGTCACAACCATTTGCAGTTTCATCCAGCCAGCTTTCACCTCCAGGGGACCCCAATCCAGTGGTATTGTGTAGACTCCAAGAATCCGTATACATTTCAAGTATCATTGGGTTCTGTGTGTCTGTATCTGTGTGTCTATGTATCTATCTTTATTTATCTCTATCTCTATTTCTATGTCTTTCTATCTGTATCTATCTGTGTACATTCATTTAAAAGTATTATTGAGCACAGTGATTTTTTTGGTGATTTTCAATTTTTTTTAGTTGAAAATAGTCTAAAAGCACAACGTCTCTCATGCAGAGATCCCTCAAATCAATTGCATTGGAAAGAAGTTCTCATACATGAGATGGAAGCAAAGAGCCTCCTGTCTTCCTTGCCTATGATTTCTCACGTATGTGATAACACGTCACGTGCATTACCTCGTGGGAAGGGAGCCCTGCAGGGAAACTGGCATTGCCACAAGGTTCCTTTACATGGGGTCCTCCTTTCTTCCTTCTTTATCCCCAAACCCTTCTCATCACACAATAACCAGCCAACCTTTTTCAGCTTTCCTTGAGTGCGGCTATCACCCTGCTTTCCCTCTGATAAATTATTTTAAACCCCTCAATTCATTTAATAATAAGAAACTGAAAACATATCTAAGCAACTACAAGCCACATGTCCCTCATCTGAGTTCTGGTTGTTCTCACTATCTTTAATATTAAAGTCGACAGTCAAGGGTAACCCAGGTAGTATTTATGATTCTTTCTAAAGAAGTTAAGTCATGAGAGTGTTTAATAAGTACATTTTAATAAATACTTGCTTGAGTAAAATGAGTCCCTCTCTCTATCTGTCAATCATCTGTCTACCTATCCAGCCATCTCTGCTTTTCACTTATACACAGGAGTGTATATCCCTGTGGTAACTAGTGTTATCTAATGTGCCAGGCACAGTGGACATTCTTTTTTTGGGTGCTCAGAAGGGTGAGTCCGGGGCTCGGCCTTTCAGGAGCACGTGATCAATATGAGGTGAGAGCAGCTCCAGAAATCTCAGAATTGGAAGGTGATGTTAGACATTGTATTCGCTTCCTAGGGCTTAAAACAACAGAAATGTACCGTCTCATAATTCCCACACTCCCTTCAAAGGCCCTAAGGGAGAACTCGTACTTGCCCCCTGCAGCTTCTGATGGCCGTGGCTGCATTCCCCGACCTGTGACTGCCTCTCGCCACTGCCCGGAGTCAGATCGTCTCCTCCCTTTCTGTCTGTGTGTTTCCTCCTTTGTGTGTCCATCTTACAAGGATACGTGTGATTGCATGCAGGGCTCACCCAGAAAATCCAGGACAAGCTCCTCCTTTCAAGGGCCTTAGCTCTCACACCCTTTTACCATATAAGGTAATATTCATGGGTTTGGGGGATTAGGACGTAGACAGACATATCTTTTGGGGGGGGCCGTCATTCGGCTCACAGCAGAAGTCATCAGTGAAGGGCATCCTACTTTGTGACTCCCCATTGATGATTGTCCCACTGTGTGGTTTGTACGATTTGAGAAATTAACGCCCGCAACGCGTCTCATTCCATTTCCAGAGAGCAGGGAGAGGCAGAGCCTCCTTACAGCTGAGGCAGAAATCCAATTCCTACTCACTGTGCCTGTTGGCCTTCCTAATCATTCTGAAAATTATGATGGGAATACTTCTGATCTTTCTTCCATAAGAAAATCTTTATCAAGTTCAATAGTTTCAAGTTAAGTCAACCTAGCCCTTTCCGCCTCTTCTAACTTTTCATGTTCATTCCTAACATCTTCATTTACACTCGGTGAGTAACATCCACATATCTCTAATTTTACCGACTTCTGACTGTAACGTTTGCTCTCTGGCTTCCATCCTCAGGAGGTTCACAGAAACCGCTCGGCCAAAAACCACCTGTCCCCTCTTAGTCACAAACAAAAGGCCCTTTCCCGGGCATCCCGCTTCCTCTCTTAGCAGCACCTTCAACCACCCTTCATTTTCAAAGCATTGTACTTCCCTGGCTGTCTTCCTCCTCTGGTTCCTCTTCCGCCTTCCAGCCTCCCTGCACCGTCTCCCGAGCTGCATGAGGCTCTGCAGGTCTTTCTCCTCCGTTGACTCCCATGCCTTTCTTGCACCCTTTTCCTTTTGTGACTTCATCCATTGTCATGATTTCCACTACTTTTCAATGTGGGTCACCCATCTTATCATCTCCAAGCCTGGTGTGGCTTCTGGAAGGGGCATTTCCGTGAGCTTGCTGGGTAGCACCGCCTTCATTTGTTTCCTCCTCGCCCTGCTCCCCTGAGGTTTCCTGTTTCCATGCCTAGGGTGGCCACCCTGTGGCTTGGAGTTTTCTGAGTAATCTTGATTTGTTCTCTTGCATAGTTTCCCACATTTAGTCCGATACCAAATTGTAATAATTCAACCAAGTAATAGCTCACTCAACCTCTTGGCTTCTTTTCTTTCCTACTACCAACACCTCCGTTCAGGGCTTTTCCAACTTTCATGTGCAGTCAGGTCACATGGGGATCTTGTGATAAAGGCAGACTCTGATTCAGGAGGGCTGGAGCGGGGCCTGGGGATCTGCATTTCTAACACCCCCCCCCCCCCAGGTGATGCTGATGCAATCAGACCTTTATACATTTCTCTGAGTCTCCAGGCTTCCCAGCTGATTTCACTGATTATAGTCCCTTCTTCTAATCCACTTTAGAGATTACTTTTATTGAAGATCAAATCTGATCATTTTTTCCCTCCTATCCTCAAAACACTTCTCTGACATCCCCTTCTATTACCTATCGAATAACAATGAAATCTCTTACATCAGCATTCAGCTAGCATTCCATATGTTCCATGGTTTGGATTTACATTAAATTCAATCTCAAGTCTCAAGGTCACCTTTAACTTTACCCGCAGTACTTGCTGTTCTATACACCCCCTCTGCCATTTTCATGATTTTCACATGTTCTCATGCTGCTTGGAATGCCCTTTCTTCCACATCCTCATGGGTCCAAATTTTAGCAATTTGTCAAGGACAAAGTGCTTGAAATGCCACTTTTCACTGTGAATTCATCTCTTAGTACTTTATCAGATTCTCAGTTTTATCACTGATCACATTCATTCTTATTTGTGTGTGTGTGTGTGTGTATAAATTATTTCAAATACTAGAGTGTGAAGTGCTTGAATGATGATGCCATGTTGCATTTGTCTTTGATTGCCCTAAAGTACTTCCTATGGAGTCATCCCCATAAAATGCTCAATATACATATCGACATATAAAGTATGTAAATATAGTGGTTTGATGTTTTTCTCATTATAAAAATAATATAGATTACACAGAATTCAGTCATGAAAGAAATATATTATGTCAAAAGTAAAAGTCCATCATGACCCAGTGCCCCCAAAGATAACGAAGGTTAACAGTTTGATGCATAATCCTCTAATATTTTTCTGTACATATCCTAACATTCATGCAAAACTGGGATAATAATAGACTTTTGTGAGCTGACTTCAAATGTAAATCTACCTCCTTGATTTTTAAATCTGCAGTGTGTTCTAAAAGATTGACTGATTTCACTGCATAAAAATCAATCCACTTAAAGTGGCCCAGCAATAAAGAAATCCATTTGCTTTGAATTTCTGATTAGTTAAGCATGTCTATGTTCAGCACTTTCTCTGCCCCCAGGATCATACTAGACACTTCAGATTTGTAAGAGTAACACACAAACACTGCCCTAGAAGACACAAGCTGTTCTTATGCCTTCAGGCTAATGTCGGCCAGTGGACTAATGGAGGTACAGTGGTCACTCATTTTCGATGCCAGATTAAAATCATCATGTTTGATGACATGCACTCTCAGATCGTTAACTTTTATGTTGAAATTGAAGCTTTTGCATTATTTAGATCCATAAAGTACAGGTGACTCATTTTGAATTTGGAATGTGGACATTTTAGTCTGTCTAACACACACATATATATGTATATTTGTTTTTGTTTCATGAATGAATATAAGTTTGGAATAAAAACAGAAAAACTTTAACAAAGACGACAACATCTTGTATGTGCAATAAAACTACAATTTAGGGAGAAGTATGGAGAAAAAACATCATAATGATCTGTGTCTTAGAATGCCAGTAAGTCAAGACACAATATGACACATTTGTTGAAAAGAGAATTCCTTTAGAATTTGTAATCAATATTCCCCTAAGAATTTTGAAGAGAGAAATCTTTTTTTTTTTTTTTTTTTTTTTGTGGTACGCAGGCCTCTCCCTGCCGCGGCCTTTCGCGCTGCGGAGCACAGGCCCCGGACGCGCAGGCCCAGCGGCCATGGCCCACGGGCCCAGCCGCTCCGTGGCATGTGGGAAGAGAGAAATCTTAATAATGATGAATGTTTGTTATTGCTACCCTATTTGTCATTTAGAAAAATGTTTGTGGTAGAATTCTGGAAGATAATTTTCCTGGATAGTGGGAGGGCAGGTATATGGTCAGGGAATCTAGAATTGTCAGCAAAATTGGTTGTGTCTTAAGAAGAAATACTTAAAACTAGAATGCCAAGACAGTAAGGGGAGAAAACTTTGAACCTGTATGAGATTTCTGCAGTGTGAGTTAGTGAAATTATAAAAAGAATATTTCTGCATCCTGTTGAGTGATTCACCCAGGGTCCCAAAATTCACAGGCCTGGATCTTTTGACTCTGTGTCTGGTTTTCTCTATCTTTTCATGCTAGATCTCTTCTCAGGACCCAACTCACCTCTTTCTCGCTTGACATCCTCTCTCGGTGATTTCAGCTGCGCTTAGGGCTTCAAGTGTCGGTAGACATAGTTTTGTAGGCCGTAGCTCTTCCCCTGAGTGCTAGATTTCCATGCTGGCACCCTGTTGGACATTTGCACAAAGAATATCAATCAGGCACCTCTCATGTACCATTTGGACTCTGGAACCCATCATCTTTCTCCAAAACATGCTGTTCCTCCTATTTTTTTCCTATATAAATTGACTGCATCACAGTCATCCTAGGAGCTCAGACATGAAGCATCTCCAATCTGCATTTCCTTTATACCCTCCCTCCTCTCGTGCAGTCTCTAAATCCTACTGGATTTTCCTGAACCGTCTCATCAGTTCCTTCCTTCCTACTCCCACTCCCATTTTCTCGATACAGGCCTTCCCCAACACCCCCCAACCCACCCCCGCACTGTCCCGATGGCCTCTGACTTGTCTTTTTGCTTTGTTTGCTTGTACCTATTCTACAGTGAGATCAAAGTCCATTACCGTTTCACTCTCCATAACTTTCAGTCCCTTCTTCCTTTCCCCCCTCTGCTGTGGCACTGTAGCCACGTCAGCCTGCTTTGAGGGTCCTGGGATGTGCCTCTAGGTAGACCCTCCACACTTCCTGAAATGTGCTCCCTAGCTTTGGCCTTAGCAGTCCTGCAAACAGAAGGAGGCCTGCATGCCTCCTCTAAGACAATTTGTCTCTTCATTCCCCATGCCCCTTGAGTGTATTATTCTTTGCCATACTTGTTTCCACTAGAATAAATGATGCAAATATCAAAGTTTTCCTCTGGATTTTGAGCTTCTTATCAGGAGCCACCCATTATTTATTTCTCTATACCCAGGACTTACACATTGTGAAATGGGGATGAGCAACTCACTATATTGAATGATGGTTTAGATCTCTGTCAGGGCAGAGATGTTTATGTTATGTTTTATGCATGATACAGTCCAAGGATCTAAACAGTGCTTGGCAGTAGTACTCGCATTAACTATTTGTTCTTGAATGAATTCCTTCTTACTGTTCCTTTTGGGGTGGGGGAAGAAATCTGAGGTTTAGAAGTTTTCAGTGTATTTTGATAATGACAGGATAGTTTACATGTTAATAAACAGTAAGGAGTTCTTGATGAATATGATACAGAACATAATAAAATTATCCCAGGTCAGACTCAGAGTTTCACTTGCTTGAAGCGTTGTCTGCAAGGATATAATGGTTGCCCTGGTGACCCTAATATTTTGAGAGGCATTGTTCTCTCAGATAACATGTAACAAATTAGGGCTCTTCTCACCAACTTGTTCTAGTGGCCAGGACTTTTGAAGGAGTCATTTTTCATTGATCACCAGTTGCTATGAGTAGCCAGGTCTCCTAAGGGCTTTTCATAATCACTGAAAAGATTTCCATGACAGGGATTTAAGGTGATGTTTCTACCATTGTGGCCTAGGATCATTTGACCAAAATCACCTGGGGTAGTTGTTAAACTTTAGCCTTGGGGACTGAAACTAGATCAGCTGAATTAGAATGGGGGGAGGGGCAGGGTCTGCAATCTGCATTTTAAATAAATACCTTGAATGATACTTCTGCCAGCTAAATTTTAAAATCCACTAATGGAAGAGAGAGACAGAATATTTTGTTTGAGAGAACGATTGAATGAGCTAGAGAAACACTTTGTATTTTTTTAAAGTAGATTAATAGCCTGGATTGGCAAGGGGTACATTATCTTAGGCTGTTCTCTGGTAAAATGAGCCATTCAATTTCGGGTGTTTCTCAGGCTCTGAGGAAGGGCAGAGTGCTCTTTTCCACTGAAATTTAAACACAGTTGAGGAATGACTGAGGTCTCAGGTATAGAATTAAGGTGAAACCATTTCCATCACATGTACCCCTTGGTAACTAAATATATAGTTTTTTAAAAATATGGATAACAAGGTGCTATAAAAACAAATGATCTCAAATACATCTAGTCCTGAACATTTTTTCTTTGTTTCTTGTGTTGTACCATGGAACTATATCAGAAGCGGACCACATTTTTGCATGTGTATAATGCTGTATTTAGAGTCTAACTTTCTGAGCAAGTACATCACATATATTATTGATGTGAACAACAGGGTGTCAATAAAGGAATGACAGAATAGTCTATAAATGCTGCATATGTGCACAGTAGTTTAATTATTATGAATGGTTTTAGAAATGGACATAGATAAGTTTTGCTCAATTAAAGGGCATTTTATAATAGATCTTCTAGACGTGAGTGCATTTTAAAAAGCATATACAGTACAACTAATACTTTCACACAGATTTAATGTAAACTATAACATAAATTTTACGAGAATTAAACAAAATTGTCGATCACTCTGTTCCTTAGAACTTTAGAAATTCCTCTGGTAGGGGACCCACACAGTCTGGCCTATTTTCAGCTTTTCTACCGGCCATTCACTTGTTCATTAAATTTAAGTTCCTGAATTGTTTCAGGCACTGTTCTAGATGCTAGAGATAATTAGATGAATAGTCATTCTGCTTTCATGGAACTTATGTCTTTGTGAATTCAAATCCATAAAACCTGGAATAATATTCCCAGGGTTTTCTAAACAGGCCTGTTCCTACTTAGTGTCAAGAAGAGAGGAGATGGGGGTGTTAGGATAGTGTAACCAATTAGATGTGTGATCTTCCTTAGGCTTTACTTTCCCCTCACCGCTTAAACATGGGGTTTAGATTAAATTTTTCTCGGCAAAATACTGCTGCTTTTCTAGAAAAATTAGACTGCTGATACTAACTTTTGCCACTAGATGGCAAACATCTGCATTTGTGTGTCCAATGAGTGAGTCAAGTTTTGAAAATTAAAATGAGGTTGAAAATGATTCACTTGATATGAAAAATAATGTTGTCAGTCTCACATGAATGAGAGGTAGCGGTTGCTACTATGTGCCATGGATTCCATCCTTTAAACGTGACCATTTTAAAACTCCCTGGCATCTACTTTTCCATGTGGCTACCTGCTCTGTTTCTTTTCAAATGCAGGGCAACCCATTTTTGAAATGCTTTTTGAAAATCACATATATTGCTGAAGTTATGATATAACAGTGAGTCTTTAATGTACTTTTACCAGTGTTCTTTTTGTATGAAAATTAAAATAGTCTTTTCAAGCTGAGGCATAGATGAATACACTGGGTGGATCTAGAGAATGTGTTAACTTTGTCAGATATAACATGAGAAACAAATGTTTCATTTTCCTGTGACAGAAGAAACAAAGATACTAGATACTCTCTGCCTGACTACTTCACTCGATCTACTTTTGGCTACAAGAGTCCAAAGAAAATGAAACGGGAACAGAAGTTACATCTGGCAAATCACATATATAAACCAAGATTAGCATCACTGTTACAGAACTGAAAGCTGGCCCAAAGCCTGGTGATGAAGAGCCCACCTGTATCCCCTTTTCAGCAAGGAAATAACTAACCAAAGCATGAACACAAGCATGTCTTTTGGAAGACCGAGGGTGCCATATCAAGTCCAAACAACACTAAGCTATGAAAATTAGTGCCCACTGACTCTAAATTTCTGGGAAACCCATACCAACTACACATACCGCCTTTGACTTTCTAAGACAAGATTGTTTTGAGGCAGCTAGGTTCAGAAGGGGTTATACAAATTTGCAGCAAGTCTTGACCCTAGATATGTGCTTATAATCTACAACGATGGTCACTTGTAAAACAGAGTTTTCTGGGCCAAGTTGTTCTTGGGATTCAAAGGGTGAAGAAGCCAGATCTTTTTGGAGGGTTATCAGGTACTTGGTGTTGTAAAGGATTTCACTTGAGGAGAGATACTGTAAAAGGACCAGTAAGGTTTAAATAGATGGAGACGCAAGGTAGAATATTTAGGCAAAACTTAACTTACATGTGAAAACCCCTTGCCGTTTTTGGTGTATACCATGAACACTCCATCTCAGATCCTTTGCACTTACTGTTCTGTTTGGAACGCTCTTTGTCCAGAAACCTATACAGCTTGCTTCTGCACTTAAGATATGTCCTCAAATATCACCTTATCAGGCCAGCATTTTGTGATCACCTCATCTGAAATAGCATGCACCTCTTTCATCATTCACCATCTCCTTAATCTGTTGTTTTTCTCTTCTGAGCATTTATCACCACCTGATACAATACATATTAATTTTTTTGGTTTCATTTATAGTCTGTTTACACCCACTACAGCATGAGCTCTCTGAGACCAAGGAATTAATCTTTTATTTTAATTGCTAAATATCCAGTTCCTAGAACACTGCCTGGCCCAGAGTAGGCTCCTGTCAAACCCTAAATGACTAAATGGATATGCAATGCGCTTTTCCTAGAGCCTGCAGGAGTGAAGCCCTGCTGACTGTTTTTTTTCTTTTTTTGGCTTCTGGCATCTTAGTTTCCTGACCAGTGACTGAACCTGGGCCTTCGGCAGTGAAAGCTTGCTGTCCTAACCACTGGACCACCAGGGAATTTGCAGTGCCATGTTTATTTTTCTTATTTATTTTGTTAACATCTTTATTGGAGTATAATTGCTTTATAACGGTGTGTTAGTTTCTGCTGTATAGCAAAGTGAATCAGCTATACGTATACATATATCCCCATATCCCCTCCCTTTTGCGTCTCCCTCCCACCCTCCCTATCCCACCCCTCTAGGTGGTCACAAAGCATGAAGCTGATCTCCCTGTGCTATACGGCTGCTTCCCACTAGCTATCTGTTTTACATTTGGTAGTGTATATATGTCCATGCCACTCTCTCACTTAGTCCCAGCTTACCCTGCCCCCTCCCCATGTCCTCAAGTCCATTCTCTACGTCTGCGTCATTATTCCTGTCCTGCCCCTAGGTTCATCAGAACCTTTTTTTTTTTTTTTTAAGATTCCATATGTACGTGTTAGCATACAGTATTTGTTTTTCTCTTTCTGACTTACTTCACTCTGTATGATAGACTCTAGGTCCATCCACCTCACTACAAATAACTCAGTTTCGTTTCTTTTTATGGCTGACATATTCCATTGTATATATGTGCTGCATCTTCTTTATCCATTCATCTGTCGATAGACACTTAGATTGCTTCCATGTCCTGGCTATTGTAAATAGAGCTGCAGTGAACATTGTGGTACATGACTCTTTTTGAATCATGGTTTTCTCAGGGTATATGCCCACTACTGGGATTCCTGGGTTGTATGGTAGTTCTACTTTTAGTTTTTTAAGGGCCCTCCATACTGTTCTCCATAGTGGCTGGATCAATTTACATTCCCACCAACAGTGCAAGAGGGTTCCCTTTTCTCCACACCCTCTGCAGCATTTATTGTTTGTAGATTTTTTGATGATGGCCATTCTAACTGATGTGAGGTGATACCTCATTGTGGTTTTGATTTGGATTTCTCTGATGATTAATGATGTTGAGCATCCTTTCATGTGTTTGTTAGTAGTCTGTATCTTTCTGGAGAAATGTCTGTTTTAGGTCTTCTGCCCATTTTTGGATTGGGTTGTTTGTTTTCTTGATACTGAGCTGCATGAGCTGCTTGTATATTTTGGAGAGTAATCCTTTGGCAGTTGCTTCATTTGCAAATATTTTCTCCCATTCTGAGGCTTGTCTTTTGGTCTTGTTTATGGTTTCCTTTGCTATGCAAAAGCTTTGAAGTTTCATTAGGTCCCATTTGTTTATTTTTCTTTTTATTTCCATTTCTCTAGGGAGTGGGTCAAAAAGGATCTTGCTGTGATTTATGTCATACAGTGTTCTGCCTATGTTTTTTTCTAAGAGTTTTATAGAGTCTGGCATTATATTTAGGTCTTTAATTCATTTTGAGTTTATATCTGTGTATGGTGTTAGGGAGCGTTCTAGTTTCATTCTTTTACATGGAGCTGTCCAGTTTTCCCAGCACCACTTATTGAAGAGGCTGTCTTTTTTCCATCGTATACTCTTGCCTCCTTTATCAAAGATAAGGTGACCATATAACATGGGTTTGTCTCTGAGCTTTCTATCCTGTTCCATTGATCTATATTTCTGTTTTTGTGTCAGTTTTGTGTCTTGATGCCTGTAGCTTTGTAGTATAGTCTGAAGTCAGGGAGCCTGATTCTTCCAGCTCCGTTTTTCTTTCTCAAGATTGCTTTAGCTATTCAGGGTCTTTTGTGTTTCCATACAAATTGTGAAATTTTTTGTTCTAGTTCTGTGAAAAATGCCACTGGTAGTTTGATAGGGATTGCACTCAATCTGCAGATTGCTTTGGGTAGTAGAGTCATTTTCACAATGTTGATTGTTCCAATCCAAGAACATGGTATATCTCTCCATCTGTTGGTATTATCTTTAATTTCTTTCATCAGTGTCCTATAGTTTTCTTCATAGAGGTCTGTTGTCTCCTTAGGTAGGTTTATTGCTAGGTATTTTATTCTTTTTGCTGCAGTGGTAAATGGGAGTGTTTCCTTAATTTCTCTTTCAGCTTTTTCATCATTAGTGTCTACGAATGCAAGAGATTTCTGTGCATCAATTTTGTATCTTGCTACTCTACCAAATTCATTGATTAGCTCTAGTTTCTGGTAGCATCTTTAGGTTTCTCTGTGTGTAGTATCATGTCATCGGCAAACAGTGAGTTTTACTTCCCTTTTTTCCTATATGGATTCCTTTTATTTCTTTTTCTTCTCTGATGGCTGTGGCTAAAACTTCCAAAACTATGTTGAATAATAGTGGTGAGAGTGCGCAACCTTGTTTTGTTCCTGAACTGACGGGAAATGGTTTCAGGTTTTCACCATTGAGAACGATGTTGCCTGTGGGTGTGTCATATATGGCCTTTATAATGTTGAGGTAGGTTCTCTCTATGCCTACTTTCTGGAGAGGTTTTTCTATCAAAAATGGGTGTTGAATTTTGTCAAAAGCTTTTTCTGCATCTATTGAGATGATCAGATGGTTTTCCTCCTTCAATTTGTTAATATGGTATATCACATTGATTGATTTGCATATATTGAAGAATCCTTGAATTCCTGGGATAAACACCACTTGATCATGGTGTATGATCTTTTTAATGTGCTGTTGGATTCTGTTTGCTAGTATTTTGTTGAGGGTTTTTACATCGATGTTCATCAGAGATATTGGCCTGTAGTTATCTTTTTTTGTGACATCTTTGTCTGGTTTTGGTATCAGGGTTATGGTGGCCTAGTAGAATGAGTTTGGGAGTGTTCCTCCCTTTGCTGTATTTTGGAGGAGTTTGAGAAGGATAGGTGTTAGCTGTTCTCTAAATGTTTGATAGAATTTGCTTGTGAAGCCATCTGGTCCTGGGCTTTTGTTTGTTGGAAGATTTTTAATCACAGTTGCAATTTCAGTGCTTGTGATTGGTCAATAGAAAATATGACCAAAATATGATTGGTCATATTTTCTATTTCTTCCTGGTTCAGCCTCGGAAGGTTGTGCTTTTCTAAGAATTTGTCCATTTCTTCCAGGTTGTCCATTTTATTGGCACAGAGTTGCTTGTAGTAATCTCTCATGATCCTTTGTATTTTTGCAGTGTCAGTTGTTACTTCTCCTTTTTCATTTCTAATTCTATTGATTTGAGTCTTCCTTTTTTTCTTGATGAGTCTGGCTAATGATTTGTCAATTTTGTTTATCTTGTCAAAGAACCCGCTTTTAGTTTTATTGATCTTTGCTATAGTTTCCTTCATTTCTTTTTCATTAATTCTGATCTGATTTTATGATTTCTTTCCTTCTGCTAACTTTGGGGTTTTTTGTTCTTCTTTCTCTAATTGCTTTACATGTAAGTTTCGTTTGTTTATTTGAGATGTTTCTTGTTTCTTAAGGTAGGATTGTATTGCTATAAACTTCCCTCTTAGAACTGCTTTTGCTGCATCCCATAAGTTTTGGGTCATCGTGTTTTCATTGTTATTTCTCTCTAGGTATTTTTTTATTTCCTCTTTGATCTCTTTAGTGATCTTTTGGTTATTTAGTAGTGTATGGTTTAGCTTCCATGTGTTTGTATTTTTTACAGTTTTTTTCCTGCAGTTGATATCTAGTCTCATAACGTTGTGGTTGGAAAAGATACTTGATATTATTTCAATTTTCTTAAATTAACCAACGCTTTATTTGTGACGGAGATATGGTCTCTCCTGGAGAACGTTCCATGAGCATTTGAGAAGAAATTGCATTGTGTTGTTTTTGGATGGAATATCCTATAAATATCAATTAAGTCCATCTTGTTTAATGTGTCATTTAAAGCCTGTGTCTTCTTATTTATTTTCATTTTGGATGATCTGTCCATTGGTGAAAGTGGGGTGTTAAAGTCCCCTACTATGATTGTGTTACTGTTGATTTCCCCTTGTATGGCTGTTAGCATTTGCCTTATGTATTGAGGTGCTCCTATGTTGGGTGCATAAATATTTACAATTGTTATATCTTCTTCTTGGGTTGATCCCTTGATCATTATGTAGTGTCCTTCTTTGTCTCTTGTAATAGCCTTTATTTGAAAGTCTATTTTTTCTGATATGAGAATTGCTACTCCAGCTTTCTTTTGATTTCCATTTGCATGGAAGATCTTTTTCCATCCCCTCACTTTCAGTCTGTATGTGTCCCTAGGTCTGAAGTGGGTCTCTTGTAGACAGCATATATATGGGTCTTGTTTTTGTATCCATTCAGCCAGTCTGTTTCTTTTGGTTGGAGCTTTCAGTTCATTTACATTTGAGGTAATTATTGATATGTATGTTTCTATTGTTTGGGGCTTGTTTTTGTAGGTCTTTTTCTTCTCTTGTGTTTCCTGCCTAAAGAAGTTCCTTTAGCATTTGTTGTAACATTGGTTTGGTGGTGCTGAATTCTCTTAACTTTTGGTTGTCTGTAAAGGTTTTAATTTCTCCATGGAATCTGAATGAGATCCTTGCCGGGTAGAGTAATATTGGTTTTAGGTTTTTCCCTTTCATCACTTTAAATATGTCCTGCCACTCCCTTCTGGCTTGCAGAGTTTCTGCTGAAAGATCAGCTGTTAACCTTCTGGGGATTCCCTTGTATGTTATTGGTTGTTTTTCTAACTTGCTGCTTTTAATATTTTCCCTGTATTTAATTTGTGATAGTTCGATTAATATGTGTCTCAGCGTGTTTCTCTTTGGGTTTATCCTGTATGGGTGTCTCTGTGTTTCCTGGACCTGATTATTTCGTTTCCCATGTTAGGGAAGTTTTAGACTATAATCTCTTCAAATATTTTCTCAGACTCTTTCTTTTTCTCTTATTCTTCTGGGACCCCTTAATTTGAATGTTGGTGTGTTGAATGTTGTCCCCGAGGTCTCTGAGACTGTCCTCAATTCTTTTCATTCTTTTTTCTTTATTCTGCTCCCCGGCAGTTATTTCCACCATTTTATCTTCCAGCTCACTTATCCCTTCTTCTGCCTCAGTTATTCTGCTATTGATTCCTTCTAAAATATTTTTAATTTCAATTTGTGTTGTTCATTATTATTTGTTTGCTCTTTAGTTCTTCTAGATCCTTGTTAAATGTTTCTTGTATTTTCTCCATTCTGTTTCCAAGAGTTTAACTCATGTTAACTATCATTACTCTGAATTCTTTTTCAGATAGGTTGCCTATTTCGTTTTCATTTATTTGGTCTTGTAGGTTTTTACCTTGCTCCTTCGTCTGTAACATTTTTTTTGGTCATTTCTTTCTTTCTTTCTTTCTTTTTTTTGATGGGTGAAGCTGTATTCCTGTCTTACTGGCTGTTTGGCCTGAGGCATCCAGCACTGGAATTTGCAGGCAGTTGGATAGAGCCAGGTCTTGGTGCTGAGATGAGGACTTATGGGAGGTGTCACTCTGATTAATATTCCCTGGGGTCTGAGGTTCTCTGTTAGTCCAGCAGTTTAGACTTGGAGATCGCACCACAGGAGCTTGGGCCCGACCTCCCACCTGGGAACCAAGATGCTGCAAGCCGGTTGCTGGGGGTTCCTCCCGTCCCCTTAGGTGCCCGTGCCCTATCGGTGCCTGGTAGGTGCCCTAGTTGTGCAGAGACACGAATTCTGCATCCTCTTTTTCCACTATCTTGGCTCCGCCCCTATTTTTCTTATTGCAGGAGGGAAAACTGACAAACCTATCCCATATTTTCCTTTCAACCAGCGCCTTTTCTTTTGAACATCCATGTTGAGATAGTCACTAATAGCATCATTTACAATGAATAACAGATTACAGGTTAGCAATTGTAGGCTTGAAGAATAATGAAATAAACTAGCACATTCAATCAAATTGAATATGGCCAGCTTTTTTTCTCAATAATGCTATTTGACCCTGTTTTTCTGTTAGAATTAGATAAGAGAGAAACAACTTGTTGCCTTCTTATTCTTTTCAATTCTATTTTTGTAAATGCCCACTGACTTAATTACGAACATATGCTTTAAAAAGGAAGTAAAGAAATTCTTCTCATTGTAAAATGGAAGAGGAAGATGGAGTAGAGATTTTCTGTAGTTGGGATTCTGTGTCATACTTTAGGAAGTCAGCGGTTGAGTGCCTACCGTGTGCCACTGTGCAAAACATGATACACAAGAGTATGTTGGCCTGGGATGCTCTTGACATGTCATAATATACTTAATTTTCTACGTTACTTTGCTAACATGATTTATAGTGGTTCAGTTATGCTGAGTCTCTCTAAAATAATGAAATGGTATACTCTGTTAGCGTTTTCACAACCAAGTCCAGGTTTTGAAATATTGCTAAACATGCTTGAAGGTAATGTTTTCTGTCTTTCCATCCATCACACATTTATTAAGCAGCCGCTAATGCCAGGATGCTGCTCCGTGCTGGAGACAGAGTGATGAGGAAAGAAGACAGGGTCTTGCCCTAATGGAGTTTGAGGTTTGAGTGAATCAACTAATTTTTCTTTCTGTTGAGAAGTAGCTTTAAAAAGTAGTATAATGTAAGAGACAGTCTGGTTTGAAGGATGCTGATGTGGGCATAATCATGAGCAGATCAGCATCCCTAATACTGGAAATTGTGTTCTGTTGGTGGTTGGGTAGAAGGCACTCCCTGGAGATACGGTTTCTTTGGAACCTGGGCCTCACCAAATCACACACACACTCAAGTTTAGAAACTGTCTTGACCTCAGTTGGGCCTGAATTTTTCCCATCTCAGATCTTGAAACCATATGTGTATGTGAAAACCTTTGATGGTCTGGGCTCTGAATCAAGGCAGAAAACAATATTTGTGTAGGTGTGGCTTCAAAGCAGATATTTGGAAAGTTAGGAAGATATCTTTCTGGGATCACATAGGTTAGTGGTCAAATAGAATTTGGGATGGTCATGAGCTTGGCTCATTGATCTCTAAAAGGTAATGAGATGCTTGGAGTTGGTATCAAAGAATTCACTGAAGAGAGAATGTCTTTTGTTAAAACAAAATCAGTGATCTAGGTAATAGGGCAGTTTTGATTTGAGGGTATCTACTGTTCCCTTCTAACATTTTAAAGAAGCTTCTGGTGTATGGTATTAGATGTCTGATATTAACCTTAAAAATTGTTTCAATCACAAAATGCCCTCATGCCCCCAGAATTTGTAAGGTCCTTCTGAGTGTTTACCAATTTACATTCCCAAGTTCTCCAACCATTATTTCTTCTTTTACCTTTTCCTTTAATCCAGTGTTTCTCAAGTGGATTTTCCTCATTAATGCCCTCCCCATCCTAGGAGCCTTTTAGACTTTTTTTCCCCTTAATCATGAAAATTTTAATTGCATACATTTATTGTGTATTTGTTTATAAAATGTGACCATTTAGAGAGTCAGAAACCATTGCAATCTCTAAGACATTTTCACCCTCTAAGAACTCATTTTCACCCCCTTTGGGGTGATATCACCCCCATAGAATGCATGCTTTAATCATTTATAGCAGGACGATATGAAGGCAGGAGTGATTCCATGCCCCACCGCACTCACAGTCCCTCAGTCCCCTTTCTCTCTCCTCTCCCCAGAAGTACTGCAGTGTTGACATGATTCCCTCACTGAAGTCTGCAGGATCCCTTCTCACCCCCTTCCTCCATGGCCATCTCTTAGTTGAATGCTCTGATCCTTCAGGACTGGTCCCTGTGTAGACTCACCAGCTATCCCTAGAGAAGGATTTCCATTAAAACGTCGACAGGGATGTCCCTTAATACTTGGTTTCTGAGCAGTAGAAAAGATCAGTATATTTTTTTCGGAGGCAAAATGTGAAAATCCAAGCACGATTTCATGTATCTTCCTGCTTCTTATTGCTTTTTTTCAGCCCCATTGGCTCAGGGAGTCCTAAGCTGGCTGTGTTCTTCCTGGCAAATCTGCCTGTTCCCAGCACCCAAGTGCAGTTGAGATACAGGACTGCCTAGATACGTCCACTCTGTTGTATTTTTAATATGATTTTACACAGTCCTTGCATTCTTGTGCCACCAAAGAGTTTTCAAGCTTTTGTAGTACCCCAGGCCTTTAGAAAGTCGCAGAGTTCCCAAGGCTGCAATAAAATGATAGCATCCTCAGTGCCCCCCCTTCCTGGATCCCCATTCATGAGAGGCAACCATTTTCATCTCTTTAGGCTCTTTTTTCTGTTATTTACTTCCGTATTTCTAAATAGCATGCCCAGACGGCTATGTTTTGCTTTTTGACTTTTAGAATTTACTTCTTACTATATAAAATGAGGGCTGTTACTTCTTACTACATAAAATGTTTTAGCCTGTTAGAAATCATTTTACTCCCAAGAGAATCATTAAAATTTTTGTTATATCAAATTCATTACAAGCATGTTTTGACTATATGTTTTACTCATTTCTGAACCATTTAGAGACCTATGATATTTTCTTTTTTTTGTATTATTTTTTGGTTTTCTTGGAATTAATAGTGTCTCATAGTCTCCCTTCCTCTCCTTCCTTCCCACTCCCTCCCTTCCCTCCTCTCTCCCTCCCTCCTTTCCTTCCTTCCTGTCCTTCATCTCCTCAGGAGTCTTCCAGCCTTTTGCTCTAGTCAGGACTAGCGGCTCTCTAGAACTGCCAGGTAGCTGTCCTCTAGGATTTTTCCGTCACTATACCCATCCCCATATTGTTTCTTTTCTTCAGAGTTCTTCAATTTTATTATCTGCAGAGTGAGAAGGATAATTACTATCCTGGCCTCTCCTGGTTCTCAGGAGCATTAAATGAGTGTATATGTAAGTACATATTAGAACTCTCATGTAGGACTTCCCTGGTGGCACAGTGGTTAAGAATCTGCCTGCCAGTGCAGGGGACACAAGTTTGAGCCCTGGTCCGGGAAGATCCCACATGCCACGGAGCAACTGATAAGCCCGTGTGCCACAACTACTGAGCCTGCGCTCTAGAGCCTGTGCTCCACAACAAAAGAAGCCACCGTAATGAGAAGCCCACGCACCACAATGAAGAGTAGCCCCGGCTTGCCACTACTAGAGAAAGCCTGCACGCATCAACAAAGACCCAGCGCAGCTGAAAAATAAATCAATAAAAAAAAATTTAATTTAGAACTTGCATGTAGTACACACCCCAAAAAGGTAATAACAACTTACTGCTACTGTGTATACTGTTTGTATACTCATTTATTTTTCCATTACATGTCTTAAATGGAAAGTTTCTATGGGACAATATGAGTAGAGTAGGAGCTTACCGTAGAATAAGTTAAGAGTCCTGCACAGTGGTAATGTACTCATACTTATTAGAATCACTATTAATGGTCTACCATACTGCAGACTTTTTTCAAGGGTCAATCAGGGCAGGTACCACTTGAAGGAGAGAAGGGTAGTTCTTTTCAGTGTGACTGAGGTTTGCTGGTTAGCCACTGCTGCCCTCACCTTCCTACACTCTGGCCCTGACAAGACAAGCCCATTTTCTATGAAGGTGGGAACTTTCTGTAATCTGAATGTAAGTTGTATGCTGTCTTTTAGGAGTGTTCTATATTTTATGAACTTCAATCATATTAAAATCAATATCATTTGAAGAAAACTGAATCATGAAAGAGTGAGTGTCTATGTTGGAATGGAGAACTCACTTGTCCAGGGTATTTAGCTAATTAATTAAATGGAAAGGCTGAAAATCAAGTATATTTAGATGTTTCTTTGCCACTAGTGAGGTTTGGAGATGTAGAGGATACACATATACATGTATAAACACATTTTAAACAAATAACCAAATGCCAGCTTGTTTCCCGTTGTTATTATTTCCATTGCAAATGTTTGCTTGGGTGCTTTAAAATCATACTGATGATATCAGAATAATATAAACCCAAGGGGGAGGTGTTTGTTGAAAAGAAACCAGGGTTCTTGACAAAAATAATTGGCATTTGAGGCTCTTCTAGGCTCTCATCATTAGTGGAGCCTCCACAGTAATTTTATAAGCAGCCCCTGTGTTGCCATTAGGAACAGGTGGTGTTTGTCAGCTGAATATCTAAACGTTCTGAATCTCTGGGCACAGGCACACCTCATCACTGCTATACTGTTTCATCTATTCCTTTGCTTGCTTTCTATTCATAATTAATTTTGTATTGAACCCACTGGCTTTGATGACAGTTAAATACTTGTTTTTGACATAATGAGAAGAATACTTCTTCAGTGAATCACACAAGTGGCCTACCTTTTTTAAAGAGGGTTAATCCCTTCCTTACTTTGATTTTTCGTAAACTTAAGTAATGTGAATATTCATTTAGGTTGCATCTACCTAAGGCAAGTGTTTACAACCATTTGATGTTATTTGGAACACACTATCTTCCATCCGGTCCCATTGGCCTCTGCTATGTGACATTACACAAGCATCAACCTCTACCTTATGTTTGCTCCAAAGCAGGTAGTAAAAAATCTGGAACAGAACAAAATAGTTGAGATCACATAACAGACATTTCGAGACAATGGAGTAGCATAGACAGTCTGCCTAATTTTATATATTTCTTTAAATTCAGTCCAGCTGGGATTAAGGAGGATTAATTCAATGTATAGAGTAGAAGCTGAAAATGTATTTTATTTTATGATCAGTTTATTGGGAGCTCCTGCCCTTAATGGAACAATGGCTCTTAGTGCAAATACAACTAGGTTATAGGAAACCACAGTTTGAGCCTTTCTAGAGAATGATTCACTGACAATAATATAAATATTAATATTTACAAAATATTGTGTGCTTACTCTGTGTTAGAACAGTGCTAAATACTTCCCTGTGTAATGTATCATTTAATTCTTGAAACAATATACAAGATAAGTACTCTCTCTTGTTTAATGGATGGATATAGTAAACCACAGATAGGTTAAATGACTTGTCCAGATCAGGTTTCAAACACACGAGTGTTCGGTTCTGGTTAAAGACGTTTGCAACCTCTGGACTAAAAACATGAATCTCACAGACTGATCAGAGAAAAAGTTTTCTTTTTACAGAAGTTACTTCTTATATTCCTTTCTACGTGTCACAGTAACAGCTCATTAAATTTAAAAAATTAAGGCCACAATAAAAATACGAAAAGCAGGAAAATGAAAGTAACTGGAGGAAAAAATAAAGTTGTAAACAAGTAAGGGACCCAAATTTGGATAGGGAAAATTTTAATATATCTAAAAGTATAATTCTTTAGCTGCATTGCTGTGGCATACCCATGATAATTTTCATTACCAGTGAAGCTAAAAGAAGAAAGATTAGTAACTGCTTAAGCAGCAGCTAGAGAGGAAAAAAATTTTTTTTTTAGTAGTCAGACTTATAACCAGATTCCAATAATATGTGATTTTATTCATTTAAGTAGGATCATCCAGGGCTCTGAGTATAATGTTCTCTGTGCAACTTGGAAACTGATTCAGTGGTCTTATGTAAACAGTGCATAACTGATATAAAAGATGACAAGTAGAAATCCTAAATTTCTATATTTGGTATAGATTTTCCAAGTAGATGAAAATTAAGGGAAGCAGAGCAGACTGTTCAAATATGAACATGGGCTAGTGGGACATTGCCATTGTACCTACCTTCCTTGATCATCAGTCTGTTGAGAGAACTAAAAGAAGGGCTCTTCAAGAACAGAATTAAGTATTGTGGGGAAACCATATTTGCTCTGAATTTCAAAATCTGTTTTTAAAAGAATAAAATCTTAGAGACCATATTTCATATGGTCATGGGTCTTCAGTGATTATAAGGTTTTTTTTTAATTAAATGATACTTTAGTTTTGTTAGAATAATTTTTATCTACACTGACTTTAAAGTTTAGATTCAAACAAATTACAACATGTTATCAATACATAAACTAACCATTGACATGTATGGTAAAGTAGAAGGATATTTCCCCTTCATAAAAGATTTTCTCTATAGAACACCCTCTCTGGGGTGGGGAGGAGAACCTCTGACAGGCATTTCATTCGCTTCCTAATGAGTCTCATTGTTTTGAAGGATAACTATTCAGCAGTGTGAACTAGAATGAAATATTCTGGTATCTTTTTTCCAAGGAAAAATATCCACCTGCACTAATGACTGCAAGTTATCAGTAGTGGTGTAAACTATGTTCTCTTTTTGCTGCCAATTAATAGTTTTCTTCTTTTCAGAAAGTGATTTCATGGAGTCCTACTTTGTAAGTCAAAAGAAGAGGGCGAAAGTTTAAGTTAAAAAGTATAAGGTTTAGGGCTTCCCTGGTGGTGCAGTGGTTGAGAGTCCGCCTGCTGATGCAGGGGACACGGGTTCGTGCCCCAGTCCGGGAGGATCCCACGTGCCACGGAGCGGCTGGGCCCGTGAGCCGTGGCCGCTGAGCCTGCGCGTCCGGAGCCTGTGCGCCATAACAGGAGAGGCCCGCGTACCGCAAAAAAAAAAAAAAAAAAGTATAAGGTTTAACAAAGATTATGCTCTGACATATGAGACTCATTCCATGGTTGGTACGTTACAAGACTTCCAGAAGGGTACATCTATAACCCTTCTCCCCTCCAGCGGATATGGTTTGGCAGCCCAGATTACCGCCAGCTAGTAAGCTACCTCAGCTCTCCCTTTAGATACGAGGATGGACAGTTCAGAAAGATGAGGAACTGGGTCATGCCATTGTTGAGGGTGGAGGCAGGAGACCAGTAGGAAGGAATGTGGTGCCAAAATTGCTTCTCCAGTTCGTGGATAAAGGGTATTGCACAAGGGGATAAATTATTACTATTTGAGGCTTTAAAGTTCATTTGTAGAATGAAGAAAAAAAAAACCTTGAAAAGGATGGAAACCCATGGTATCAGAGGCAACTGATAACAGATTGACTAGGTGATTTTGCAGTCACCCTTACCTTCTGCTTCTGAGTTTCGGGAAGAAAGATGCATGTTAACATTTCATCATCCTCCTAAGATGTGAAGAAAACAATTTCAGCTGTGAATATGTGTTGCTCACACATGCTGTTTTTGAAAGAAAAAAAATGTGTCGATGGAGAAAGATTTTGTGAAATGAAATTCATAGACTTCATGATTGAATAAAGAATATGGTATATTTTAGAACAAGCGGTCTGTGCTTCTGGGTAAACTTTGTGCTTGTTCCATTTGGTTCTTAAAAGAAAAAAAAAGTTATTCCTGGTTGCGCTTCTCAATCGCTGCATCCTACTGGCCAGGCGTCGCATCTTTTGTTTCAGGAGATTGCCATAGATATCAAAAGGTTAACTTTGTAATGGACAACAAATTATGAGTGCATGGTGGTATGTTTATTATCCTAGACAGTCATTGTAAATTTATGTTTTAAGCCAGCATATGAGATTGGAAAATTATTAAAATTAATGTTTTAATTTTTGCTTTCCATAATTTTACACATAATATGTATATCCCCTAGAATGTAATTTGGTATCAGAAATGACTTTTGACTGTCCAAAGACATCTGTTTTCTATATTCCTAAATCTAAATTTTAGAAGTTGACAACGACTTATTAACTTTGAGTTCCGTAGGTTTCCCTGTAACTAAATACAAATTGAAAAGCACAAATCTTTAAGTCTAGACACATGAATACAATGAAGAAAAAAATAATCCAGGTCATGATTTTTGTTATAACTATTTAACAGCAGATAACCAATTGTAACAGATTTATTTTTCCTTTTCAACAGATTTTTAATTTACCTTCACCAAATATTTGCTTCTGAGCTAAAACCTACGCAAGATAGGATGCCTATACACCTTAATAAGAAATAAAGCAAACTAAGTATCAGATTTCCTAGACTGCTCTATTAGTTAAAAGTTTCATAAATGACTGCTAAAACATATATACGTTAGGGTGTTGAAGCAGGGATGCTAAACTCAGATGCCTACAGCAGTGAGGCAGTGGGCCAAGTGGATGTAAAGTGTAGCCCCTGGGAGAGGGTAGGGACTCAGGCCAAGTAGATGGTGCACACCATTGTGAAGGTGACCCACTGCTCACCTGAGCCTGTCTTTATAACACGACAGTGCTGACCCTCTGTTGTCAGATATTCTATGTGTTTAACGGATGCTTAAAATCAAGTTTTTAACATGAGCTTTACTAATGTTTAGATGTTGCTTTATATGTATATATTTATATGCTATAGATGTTTATATGTATTATTTTTTAAATATTGCATAAGCAAACAAAAGATTTACCAGGATCAGATCATCTGGGTGGCAGGCACTTTGCAATCTGCCTTAAGGAACTCATTTGTGTGTGCACACAGTGTTCTATAAATTGTCTGAGAAGCATTTGTGATTTTTTTAGTCTATTTGATATATTAGGGAGAAATTTGGTTTTTTCAGGTTATCTTTTTTTTCTTGAAAACCTTGAAAGGTTTAAAATTATTTTTATTTATCCTAACCATGTATAGGAAGAATGTCCTTTATTTTCTTCATAAAGAATAAGTAAAATATCACAACTTTGTACTACTTGGTTATGGTCATATGTAATGTGTATTTTTGTTTTTTTAAGAAATTCCATCTACATCACTCTAGAATGGACTTGGTCATTATTAATCTATTATTAAATCCAATATTGACATACATCATACACCAAAAGTCAGTGAATAAATGCATGAAAGAGTGCTTACATGGATTTCTTTTCAATGTAGAAAAACACTGCAAGAAAGCCCCCCAAAAATGAACAGTTATTTTGTGCTAGCCACTAGTAATAAAATGATGAGCAAGAAAATCTATGTGTGTAATGGAAAGTACGATAATGGTAGTTATCCGATTTGTAGCATGCCAAGTATCAATAGATAAAATCTGCTTGCTTTAAATGAAGGAACTGAAATTTTCAATGTATTCTTCCTTTTACCCTCAATGTTTCTCAGGGAGAAATTATGTTGATATTGATACTGGAGTGGGACTCAAGTGTAACACTTGAGAAGGGAAACATCTCCCATGACAATGAGTCATTTGGTTGGTTGGTTTCCTCATTGCAGTTTCATGGGACACTGGTGCAGTCACTCTTGGTGTCTGCACATTCTAGTCTAAGGGTTCTTGTATTTTTTACCTCTGTCTGTTAGATGTCTATCTGACTTATGTTTTTGACGGTAGAGACATCTGTTCTCTCTCTAATCCATAGTATTGCCTCAGTGAATTTGACTTGATCTGACTCTATATGTCCAGCTCTCAAGAGGATTCTTTTAAGTATAGTCTACTTATTCAAGTCAAACAAATTTTAGTGCTGTGAGCTCCCACCCAACCTTTTCATATGGATTAACTTTTTTGGAAGAGTCAGGATGGCAATGCTTTTTGGAAGAGTCAGCATAACATTTCCATGTGTAGGTATAATTTGTATTGACATTTAGATTTTTCTTTGAGTTTATAACAACATACAAGTTGGATTTAAGCTTTGAGGTCAGGAAATCACAAGAGAAGAATATATAAGAGTATTTAATTCATCTACCTTTTATTTTGAAGGATGATAGTTTAAAGAAGGATCAGACTGTGTATGATTAACGTTTTCAGACTTGAGTCTGTAGTCCATATTGTTCATATATTCCAGCAATTCAATAAATTAAATGTTAACAATGTCCACATGTAATCGTCAGGATGCAAATGGGGAGCAATTTATTGTATTAGAAAGATTAAAATTGAAATAACTTCAGCCTTCTCACTGTGCTTTGCATCATTTTTCCTGGTATTATTTTACACCGCTTGAACTAGGGAACCATTACCTTGAACAAGCACAACTAGTGTGGTGCCAGTGAAAGCAATTGTATTTATATCTTTCTCCCATTGCTGCTTCATGTCATTTCAGTGGGACTGATCATTTCCCTGCCCCTGAATGAAAATCTACAGTCCAGTGACTTTCTGGTCCTCCTGTCAGATGCACGGACTGAACTCAGTGGTTAGACTGTATACTCCATCTAATGGTCAAAGGTCTAACATGGTTTTAGGGAAGGTCTTTTCTTTATTCTCAGGCTCCCTGAAGATCAGGACCTTTAGTCAAAGGAAGAGAGTGAGAAGGCTTCTCATTGTTGAGGACTTGAGCTCTCTCACAAAACCACATCTGGCTTAGGGGTTCCTTTTCATTGTTCCAGAGCACTCTGTTTGCTTGCCTCTATCTGAGGTAAACTTACCACACTTACCACAAACAACTGTTTCCCTCTTTATCGACAGGACTTAATGTTTTCTGCATCTGTGCTTTCCCAACGCTTTCCATAGTAGGCACATACGCTGGATGGATAAACTCATAACTGGAATGCTCAAAGTTCTTGCAGAGCTTTTAAGAAATTCAGATGCTCTGACTCTACCTGGGAGATGTGAGCCAGCAGATTTTTTAAAGTTTCACAGGGGATCTTGATTTACAACAGAGTTGAAAGCCACTGAGCTTGATGTTTAAGTTTTGGCAAACTTAATAGCGTCAACACAATTTAATTAAGGGAAATTTACACTTTTAACCTAAAAATGAGTTTCAGAATAAGGAATCTTATGAGGTCTTTCTAGTTTTTCCTCATTCTGAATAAAATTATTAAAAGTACCCTCTATCTTTTAAGATTGATAAGTAGGTATTGATTTCAGTATAAATCCTCTGGGACAGCTATGCCAACTTTCCCAGTTATTCTCTTTTAGTAAGTTTTATGCAAATGGTCAAAGTTTAAATGTATCTTTGACCTCAATATATCTTTATTTTTTAAGAACAAAGAAAGCAAAAGTTATATAAATGTATTATGATAGTAAAACGTTGAAACATCAGGGCACCATGATGCAAGTTGTTTCCCCTTCGCATATTGACATGTAGATCTAGTGGCTGTTTGATAACTTCATGTAATCTCTTACAAGTTATTCTACTTAAAAAAAAAATCATGTTTTTAATGGTGAGAAAAGGCAAAAGAGTCTACAGGAAATGAGTAAAACCTCTAAGATAGATGGCATGTAGGTAGAGTTAGTTTTTTATTTTTTTAAAGGAAATGGATAATACAACATTCCAATTTACTGATTTTTTTAGACTACACCAAATTTCTTTAATAATTCAGCAGATATTTATTGTGAATCTATAAGGCACATTTGGTTGTCATGAAATGGCAAGATTATGCTGTATGTTTAGCATGCTTGTTAAAACGAATTCTTCCTGATTTTATTACTTTTTGATTTTCAGGTTTAGTAAGCAGTTACCTTGGAAACATGGTGTCTATTAGTGATAACTAGAATATGCTTTTCATTTTTTGACTGCCTTGTATGAAATGCCACAATGTTTTAAGTTCTTTATTTGGAGTCCTTGACCTTTTCATTAGAGTAGAATAACTTGGGCGGGGGATAAATTTGCATTGAGTTATATAAACTTAACTATCTTTTTGCTAATAAGTACTTATCATTTAATTACACTTAAATATTAAACTATCCTTTAAGACTGTAGTCCCCAACCTTTTTGGCACCAGGGACCGCTTTCGTGGAAGACAGTTTTTCCACGGACCAGGCGGTGGAGTGTTGGTTTCTGGATGATTCAAATGCATTATATTTATTGTGTACTTTATTCCTGTTATTATTACATTAGCTCCATCTCAGATAATCAGGCATTAGATCCGGAGGTTGGGGACCTCTGCTTTAAGATACCCTGTAAATAATGTCAGTTTTAAAAATTGCATTGATGCATTACTTTTATATGTTTTAAATATGTGACTTTCTATTTATAAAAGTTTCTTTGCTCTCCAGAGATTGAGCTATCGTTCTTGATTTGACCTCCAGAACGTAGTTTAGGAAATATTAAGTGTTCTTAACTTTTTATTGAGAAATTCCAACATCAGTGTGAGACTTACCCTGTGGAATGCTTCACCTCTAATATATTCTTTATCTCTCCATTTCTCTATATTAGGCTAGTTTTACAGTCTCTAGTTTTCATTGCCAAACCACATCGTACTGATGCCAGATTTTTTTTTATTGGACTAACGAATATGTTTAATTTTTTTTAACACGTGAAGAATTCAGCTTATAATTTATATTACACCATGGAATGTGCAAAATACAATAATTTTAACATGTGTACAGGTAATTATGCTCTGTAGATGACATGTCACCATTGCTAAATTATAACACAGATAACATTACAGAAAAGTGAAGGCCATGTTGACACCTTAGCCAAGAGATAATAAATGAGGCAAGAAACAGCTTACCATTTATGGCCAAAAAAAGGGGAGTTTATCTTCCTTTTATATTTTACAAAATGTTTTAATGCAAAAATAAGCAGTGGTCTCAATAATACTACCATAAGGAAGCTTTCTGATTACAGTTTTTAGACATAGACTACATTTTTTCTGTTGCAGACTTGAACAACAACAAAGTTGTGTTAGACCCTGTAAATCCTGAGGAAATGACTTGCCCAGTGCATGTATTTGGAGATTTTCTGGGAAGTCAGTAAACAGTCTTCTGTTTTATTTTCTTTTTTCTATTTTACTTATTTTCTTCAGAACAAGCGTTAGAAAAATATGGATTGTGGTTGTACTGTGTTGAGCTCCACTTTTTTATTTTTAAAAGACAGTCTCATGCCATTGAGAAGGTTAAGTTTTTATAATGATAATGACTTGTTAAATGGGAATAATACCCATTTAACACAGGAAAGCTGTGATCTTACAGAGCAAGTCATTGGAGAGATCATTTTGCAGTTGAGAAAATGTGTGATCAGAGAGGATGAGCCTTAAGTTCAAATATTCTGGGTGCCAGTTCTGTTTGATCTTGGCCAAGTTTCGTAACTTTTGTTTGATCCTTTGTTTTCTTATCTGTAAAATGGACGTAATAATACCAATCCCAAAGGGCTGTAGCTAGGACAAAATGAACTAAAGCCTGTTAGTGTCACCTGCATGGTGCCTGTATCTAAGGAATTTGGGGGGAATTAATTGAAATTCCCAAGAAACTGTCTTTCTCATTCTTTTCTTGGTCTTCTTAGGACATTCATTAAAAAATATGAACAGCAGGTGCGCAATGTTGATCCTCATATTTTTGCCTTTAAAAGAAGATCATATGCAATTAGGAAGTCAAAATGCTCATGATGAAGATAACTTGTTTCTGCAACACTTTTGACTGGAATAGAAACTCTACCACACATGCTCAAAGACCACCTGGATTCCATTTATCCAAAGGTATCCATTAATCAGTTACCCTGCATCTAGCACAGCACTGTGGAGGAGGATGAAGAGTGGGGATGAGGGAAGATACAGTATCAGATTCCAGTTTTTGAGCAGCATTTGGGAAAGCCAAGCCAAGTAAGTGAAACAATACAAATAACAATCGTGCAATGTATATTTGGGTGGGATTTTGTTATGAAACCATGTTACTAAAATTTAGAGTCAGAAACTATTATGAGGTAGGATTAAATTAGGAAATTTGTAAAAAGCTTCGATCAGAGTGACTGGTACAGAATAGAAGCCCAATAAGTAGTAGGTTTAAATGTACTTATAGGGCTTCCCTGGTGGCGCAGTGGTTGAGAGTCCGCCTGCCGATGCAGGGGACGCGGGTTCGTGCCCCGGTCCGGGAAGATCCCACATGCCGCGGAGCGACTGGGCCCGTGAGCCATGGCCGCTGAGCCTGCGCGTCCGGAGCCTGTGCTCCGCAACGGGAGAGGCCGCAATGGTGAGAGGCCTGCGTATCGCAAAAAAAAAAAAAAAAAAAAAAAAATGTACTTATATATGTCATTATCATATTTTTCCTAAGAAATAGAAAAACATTCAAGAAAAAAGCCGTAAAACTGCAGTCCGAATGCTTCTTCCTTTGTGATGCCATCTTGAATATCCAGAGAGTATTAATCTGTTTCTCCACTGTGCTTCCATAAATTCTAGTCATACCGATATTAGTACTCCTTACACATAACGTGGCAGTTAGTGGTGTATCCTCCTGGGTAGACCAGGCATCCTCAGGGGAGCTGGTAAGAACTTATGCAACCATATAGTCCCTGCCCCTAACACAAAACCTGGAACAGAAGAATTTGTTAATATTCGTTGCATTAAATAATGGGTTTTTGAGCTGGGCATGGAAAGAAATGTTAGATTTGCATTCATGGCAGGACATGAAGGTGCAGGGTGGTAAGGTCACTCCAGGAAGGAGAACAATCTTTCAAGATGTGGAGATTGAAATGAACATCTCATTTTGTTCATTCATTCAACAAATAGCTATTAAGCAGCTATTTTGTGCCAAACACTTGAGTGAAAGCAGATATAGCCTCTCCCTCTGGAACTTACGAACTAGTGGGAGAGATCAGCATTAATCAAACAGTTGTAAGAGTAAGTACACATTTATAACTGTGATAAATTCCACACAGGAGAGGTACATGGAGCTCTAAGGCAGCACCTGACCTGGTCAGAGAGGACAGAGTGTATGTGCAGTTGGGTGATGAGAGAAGGGGGAGGATTCCTAACAAAATGAGCAGCATTGCAGGCACCACTTGACGGCCTAAGAGAAGGCTGTGGGGTCAGCACAAGGGGATCTATGGACAGGGTCGTGGGTATCAGCCTGAAGAAGGCACTGGGGCCGGAGCAGATAGGGCCTTGGAGGCCGCATTAAGGAGTATTGACTTTCTTATGAGTCAAACTTATCAGAACAGTCCAAACCACTGAAAGACCTTGAATCTCTTTTTTGAAATTTATTCAAGTATAGCTGATTTACAATGTTGTGTTAATTTCTGCTCTACAGCAGTGATTCGGTTATATACATATATACACATGTATATACATTCGTTTTCATACTCTTTTCCGTTATGGTTTATCACAGGATATTGAGTATAGTTCCCTGTGCTATACAGTCTACAGTAGGACCTTGTTGTTCATCCATTCTACATATAATAGTTTGCATCTGCTAACTCCAAACTCCCAATCCACCCCTCTTTGTTGGCAACCACAAGTCTGTTCTCTGTGGAAAGACCCTAAATCTTAAATGAGCGGTGACAGGGTGGCAGAAAACACCAGACGTTCATTTTGGCATTTTGAAAAGCAGACTCTGGCTGCAGCAGGGGTGATGCAGTGGAGCAGGGCCAGAGAGGATTCTGGTTGAGGTTTCCAAGGGGCTAGTGCAGTCCTTGGAAGCATAGACACCAGTGCTGGTGATGGAGACAGAGCAGTTGGATACCGGGACAAAGAAGAATTAATAACTTCACTACAAGTGAATTAGGAGTACTAAGAATCAAGGTTAAAGAGCTAATATGGGCACCAAATGACACAGCCTTAGGCCCAATAGGTGAAACCCAGTGCAAATGCTTTTTCACATTTCTACCTTTACCCACGTTTCCCCCTTAATTCATTCACTCAGTCGTTTATTCAGTGAATCATTTACTTATTTATTCATTCTCTCAAATATTAGTTGAGTGCCTACTATGTGTCAAACACAATGCCAGGTTCCCTGGCTGACTTTAATTTCCCTTTCCTCTGTCTCTCAATTTATTATAATATTTCTCACCAGAGTGCAGCTCAAAGCCTCATCTTCCAAGAGCACTTCGTGGATCTCCCCAGTTAGAAATAGCAGCCTTAGGACAGGAATAAAGACGCAGATATAGGGAATGGACTTGAGGACACGGGGAGGGGGAAGAGTAAGCTGGGACGAAGTGAGTGAATGGCATGGACTTATATATACTACCAAATGTAAAATAGCTAGTGAGAAGCAGCCACATAGCACAGGGAGATCAGCTCGGTGCTTTGTGACCACCTAGAGGGGTGGGAGGGGAGACGCAAGAGGGAGGAGATATGGGGATATATGCGTACGTATAGCTGATTCACTTTGTTATAAAGCAGAAACTAACACGCCATTGGAAAGCAATTATACTCCAATAAAGATGTTAAAAAAAAAAAAAAAAGAAAGAAATAGCTGCCCTCACTTGTCTTCCCTCGCGAAGAAACAGCCCGGGTCTCAAGCATTAAGTCATTCCACTTTACCTGTAAACCTTGGTCAAAGAGCTTCTTTTTCACGTTTGGCTTCTTCCACTGGAACAGAGACCCACAAAATATAGGCATATGGTAAATGATTATTCAAATGAGTCAAATGAAAGAAAACAAAGGTGGGAAGTTTTTCACGGGGCAAAATTAAATTTTCTCCAAATGATGATCAGATTCCCATGATGCTTCTAGCTTTATGTACTATTTTTATTATTTTTCCTGTACAGTCTTGAGATACTCTATTCCTTGTAATTGTGTTCTTTCAGAAATCTCTGATGTGTCTTTCAGTGGCATGCTGGAGCCAGCTCAGGAGAGCCAGATGTGCCCATCTTTTTCTAGCTCCTTCTTCAGTGATGTTGCTTTGGTAGCTTGAAATTGACAATGATGGCAGTATTTTCACCATGGAAATTGGCACATGCTATACATCAGAGATGTGGCTTTTTTTCTCAGAAAGCTGGTTGTTAATTATCTTCTAGCACACCATTGCTATGAATTCAAAATACAAAACAAAATTAAGTTTGGTGAATTAAATTAATCCTCAAACAGATGTGTGTGTGTGCACCGCGCGTGTGTGTGCATCGCGTATGTGTGTGTGCAAGTGCAAATTGAAGTGACCTGAAGCTATTTGTAAGACCTGTGGAAAAAGTGAAATTCTATTCTAATCTTCATTTTGTACTTCACTCACTCAATCACTCATTCAACCAATGCACTTAACTGGTGAATGTAGCAGACGATTGTCTCTTTCCTCAAATTGATTATAACTAGTTGGTGAGAGACAGCAGGAATTCCTTCTCAATATAATGAAGATGGATTCTAAACTAAAGGAGAGGCCATGCAGATGAAGAGGAGGAAATAGATTTAAGAACTATATAGGAGACAAAACCAAGAGCACTTGATAAACCAGTAAGAGAGTGAGGAACAGAAGATAATTGCCAATTTCCTAGATGGTGCAGGTGGTGGATGGTTGTTTTTCTCTAAAATGAGAATGCAGGCAGAGATATGGATTGAAGAGACATGTGGGTTGAAGGGAAGGCAGAGGTGGGTGAAAGAGATGAGTTTAATTAGGGCCATGTTAACTTGATGTTATTTTAGAATACTTAGGCGGTGCTTTGAAATATATATGTATTTGGAAATTGGAAAGAGATTGGGTTCTAGTGAATTAAAGTAATTACCATGTAGTGGTAATTAAAGCTGAGTGAGACTATAATGGAGTGTTAGTCAGGATCCCAGCAGGAAACAGATGTCATTCTCAAATGGGTAATGAAGGAGAATTTGATGAGAAGACTATTCATAAAGGTTATGGGAAGGATTAAGGAAACCAGCTGAGTTGGTGAAACACTGGGATTAGCAATAGCAGAGAGCTATTACCACTCAGGCCTGAGGGACCAAAGGGAAGAAGATGGACAAGTGGAAGCTGAATCTGTAGAAGTGGCTGCAGGAGAGAGTTGCCCAGTAGTATCTATAGCCTTCAGTACAGGAATGTAGCCACTGCCAGAACTTGGCCCAGCAAGAGAAGAGGTTGGGGGATACATCTGATGTCCTCCCTCTCTGCCCACCCTCTGCCCTTTGCCCTCTGCCTCCCATTAGCCAAGTCCATAATAAAACCAAAGGGCAAGGAAACACCTTGAGGCTCCATAGAGGTCATCTTCCTTGGGTGCAGAGCAGGGTAGAGAAAGGTGGAGAGTATGATAGTGGATTTAGAATGGCAAGTGGAAAATAACCAATGAGATGATGTAGAGACTGAGCCAGGACAGAACCTTAAGAAGCACCAACACTGAAGAGACAGGTAGAAGAAGGAGCCTGAGAAACGGCATCCAGAAAGACTAGATGCAAACCAGGAGTGGGTAGTTTTGCTGAAAGGAAGAGTGGTCTAAGAAAGAGGAAACAATTGTCACATGCAAGGGAACAATCTAATAACAAAAGTCCAAAGAATGCCCATAAAATTAGCCATTTAGGGTCCTTGGTGACTATTTTTACTTCACATTGTGATTTTCAGACAAAGTTATGAAATTGGTGGTAGGCACAAAAACAGATTTGTAAAATCCAATGTCAGTGTTCTTGAGTCAAATGTGAAGAGAGAGGTAGAAAGTGTGCCACCCTCAAAGGTGGACCCCTCCTCCCCCCACGGTATCTCCTGTTCCATGTGTGCTCCTGTGTCTGCAAGCACACATTGTGAAAGGTGCCTGAGGGGAGATGGGGAAGTATCACCTTGAGTCCACCATGACATTATCCAGGAAAGGAAGACAGTGGTAACTGCCAGCAACAATAAAGGAGTAGGCCACTCCTTTCTGAAGTCTCTTGGAGTCTGACAGTAGCAGACACATGTGCAAGAGTTCAGTATTTTCCATTTCAAAACTGGTGGTGAAGTTATAGTTGAAAACTTCCCTAATATGGGAAAGGAAAGAGTCAGTGACGTCCAGGAAGCGCAGAGTCCCATGCAGGATAAATCCAAGGAGAAACACACGAAGACACATATTAATCAAACTATCACAAATTATATACAAAGAAAAAATATTAAAAGCAGCAAGGGAAAAACAACAAATAACATATGAGGGAATCTTCATAAGGTTAACAGCTGATCTTTCAGCAGAAACTCTGCAAGCCAGAAGGGAGTGGCAGGACATATTTAAAGTGATGAAGGGGAAGAACCTACAACCAAGATTACTCTACCCAGCAAAGATCTCATTCATATTTGATTGAAAAATTAAAAGCTTAACAGACAAGCAAAAGCTAAGAGAATTCAGCACCACCAATCCAGCTTTAAAACAAATGCTAAAGGAACTTCTCTAGGCAGGAAACACAAGAGAAGGAAAAGACCTACAAAAACAAACCCAAAACAATTAAGAAAATGGTAATAGAAACATACATATTGATAACTACCTTAAATGTAAATGGATTCAGTGCTCCAACCAAAAGACATAGACTGGCTGAATGGATACAAAAACAAGACCCGTATATATGACGTCTACAAGAGACCCACTTCAGACCTAGGGACACATACAGACTGAAAGTGAGGGGATGGAAATAGATATTCCATGCAAATGGAAATCAAAAGAAAGCTGGAGTAGCAATTCTCATATCAGACAAAATAGACTTTAAAATAAAGACTATTACAAGAGACAAAGAAGGACACTACATAATGATCAAGGGATCAACCCAAGAAGAAGATATAACAATTGTAAATATTTATGCACCCAACATAGGAGCACCTCAATACATAAGGCAAATGCTAACAGCCATACAAGGGGAAATCAACAGTAACACAATCATAGTAGGGGACTTTAACACCCCACTTTCACCCATGGACAGATCATCCAAAATGAAAATAAATCAGGAAACACAAGCTTTAAATGATACATTAAACAAGATGGACTTAATTGATATTTATAGGACATTCCATCCAAAAACAACAGCATTCACCTTCTTTTTAAGTGCTCATGGAACATTCTCCAGGAGAGACCATATCTTGGGTGACAAATTAAGCCTTGGTAAATTTAAGAAAACTGAAGTCATATCAAGCATGTTTTCTGACCCCAACGCTATGAGACTAGATATCAATTACAGGAAAAAATCTGGAAAAACTACAGACACATGGAGGCTAAATAATACACTACTAAGTAACCAAGAGATCACTGAAGAAATCAAAGAGGAAATCAAAAAATACCTAGAAACAAATGACAATGAAAACACGACCAGCCAAAACCTATGGGATGCAGCAATTCTAAGAGGGAAGTTTATAGCAATACAATCCTACCTCAAGAAACATCTCAAATAAACAACCTAACCTTACATGTACAGCAGTTAGAGAAAGAAGAAGAAAAAAACCCCCAAAATTAGCAGAAGGAAAGAAATCATAAAATCAGATCAGAAATAAATGAAAAAGAAATGAAGTAAACAATAGCAAAGATCAATAAAACTAAAAGCTGGTTCTTTGAGAAGCTAAACAAAATGGATAAACCGTTAGCCAGACTCATCAAGAAAAAAAGGAAGAAGACTCAAATCAATAGAATTAGAAATGAAAAAGGAGAAGTAACAACTGACACTGCAGAAATACAAAGGATCATGAGAGATTACTACAGGCAACCCTATGCCAATAACATGGACAACCTGGAAGAAATGGACACATTCTTATAAAAGCACAACGTTCCAAGACTGAACCAGAAAGAAATAGAAAATATAAACAGACCAATCACAAGCACTGAAATTGAGAGCGTGATTAGAAAGCTTCCAACAAACGAAAGCCCAGGGCCAGATGGCTGCATAGGCGAATTCTATCAAACATTTAGAGAAGAGCTAACACCTATCCTTCTCAAACTCTTCCAAAATATAGCAGAGGGAGGAACACTCCCAAACTCATTTTACGAGGCCACCATCACCCTGATACCAAAACCAGACAAAGATGTCACAAAGAAAGAAAACTATAGGCCAATATCACTGATGAACATATGTGCAAAAATCCTCAACAAAATACTAGCAAACAGAATCCAACAGCACAGTAAAAGGATCATACACCAAGATGAAGTGGGGTTTATCCCAGGATTGCAAGGATTCTTCAATATATGCAAATCAATCAATGTGATACACCATATTAACAACTTGAAAGAGAAAAACCATATGATCATTTCAGTAGATGCAGAAAAAGCTTTTGACAAAATTCAACACCATTTATGATTAAAAAAACCCCTCCAGAAAGTAGGCATAGAGGGAACTTACCTCAACATAATAAAGGCCATATATGACAAACCCACAGCCAACATTGTTCTCAGTTGTGAAAAACTGAAACCATTTCCTCTAAGATCAGGACGAAGACAAGGTTGTCCACTCTCACCACTACTATTCAACATAGTTTTGGAATTTTTACCCACAGCAATCAGAGAAGAAAAAGAAATAAAAGGAATCAAAATCGGAAAAGAAGAAGTAAAGCTGTCACTGTTTTAAGCTGTCACTGTTTGCAGATGATATGATACTATACATAGCGAATCCTAAAGATGCTACCAAAAAGCTGCTAGACCTAATCAATGAATTTGGTAAAGTAGCAGGGTACAAAATTAATGCACAGAAATCTCTTGCATTCCTATACACTAATGGGGAAAAATATGACAGAGAAATTAAGGAAACACTCCCATTTACCACTGCAATAAAAAGAATAAAATACCTTGGAATAAACTTACCTAAGGAGACAAAAGACCTGTATGCAGAAAACTATAGACACTGATGAAAGAAATTAAAGATGATACAAACAGATGGAGAGATATACTATGCTCTTGGAATGGAAGAATCAGCATTTTGAAAATGACTCTATTACCCAAAGCAATCTACAAATCCAGTGCAATCCCTATCAAACTATCAATGGCGCTTTTCACAGAACTAGAACAAAAAGTTGCACAATTTGTATGGAAACACAAAAGACCCCAAATAGCCAAAACAATCTTGAGAAAGAAAAATGGAGCTAGAAGAATCAGACTCCCTGACTTCAGACTATACTACAAAGCTACAGGCATCAAGACAATATGGTACTGGCACAGAAACAGAAGTATAGATCAATGGAACAGTATAGAAAGCCCAGAGATAAACCCACACACATATGGTCACCTTAGTTTTGATAAAGGAGGCAAGAATATACAATGGAGATAAGACCGCCTCTTCAATAAGTGGTGCTGGGAAAGCTGAACAGCTACATGTAAAAGAATGAAATTAGAACACTCCCTAACACCATACACACAGAAAAACTCAGAATGGATTAAAGACTTAAATGTAAGGCCAGACTCTATAAAACTCTTAGAGGACAACATAGGCAGAACACTCTATGACATAAATCAGAGCAAGATCCTTTTTGACCCACCTCCTAAAGAAATGGAAATAAAAACAAAAAGAAAGAAATGGGACCTAATGAAACTTCAAAGCTTTTGCACAGCAAAGGAAACCATGAAGATGAAAAAACAACCCTCAGAATGGGAGAAAATATTTGCAAATGAAGCAACTGACAAAGGATTAATCTCCAAAATTTACAAGCAGCTCATGCTGCTCAATATCAGAAAAACAACCCAATCCAAAAATGGGCAGAAGACCTAAAGAGACATTTCTCCAAAGAAGATATACAGATTGCCAACAAACACATGAAAGGATGCTCAATATCACTAATCATCAGAGAAATGCAAATCAAAACTACAATGAGGTATCACCTCACACCAGTCAGAATGGCCATCATCAAAACATCTACAAACAATAAATGCTGGAGAGGGTGTGGAGAAAAGGGAACCCTCTTGCACTGTTGGTGGGAGTGTAAATTGATACAGCCACTGTGGAGGACAGTATGGAGGTTCCTTAAAAAACTAAAAATAGAACTACTATACGACCCAGCAATCCCTCTACTGGGCATATACCCTGAGAAAACCATAATTCAAAAAGAGTCATGTACCACAGTGTTCATTGCACCTCTATTTAGAATAGCCCGGACATAGAAGCAATGTAAGTGTCCATCGACAGATGACTGGATAAAGAAGATGTGGTGCATATTCCATAAAAAGAAACGAAATTGAGTTATTTGTAGTGAGATGGATGGACGTAGAGTCTGTCATACAGAGTGAAGTATGTCAGAAAGAGAAAAACAAATACTCTATGCTAACACATATATATGGAATCTAAGAAAAAGAAATTGGTTCTGAAGAACCTAGGGGCAGGACAGCAATAAAGATGCAGACGTAGAGAATGGACTTGAGGACATGGGGAGGGGTAAGGGTAAGCTGGGACGAAATGAGAGAGTGGCATGGACATATATACACTACCAAATGTAAAATAGCTAGCTAGTGAGAAGCAGCAGCATAGCACAGGGAGATCAGCTTGGTGCTCTGTGACCACCTAGAAGGGTGGAATAGGGAGGGTGGGAGGGAGATGCAAGAGGGGGGACATACGGGGATATATGTATATGTATAGCTGATTCACTTTGTTATGAAGCAGAAACTTAACCATTGTAAAGCAATTATACTCCAATAAAGATGTTTAAAAAAAAAAACAACTGGTGGTGAATTATTTGACATAAATGTTTAATAGTACTAGGCTTGGTCTCCTACAGTTTGAGTAGGTAGTTCAGAATGCAAAGTATGACCTGGTTGTGAATTGGACAAGGAATCCCAAATCATTGCATGGGATAGTTTAGAGGAAAAAGATAAAAGACTTTGTATTTAGTAGGCAATGTCAGGAGACTAGCATTTTGAATTATGAGTGAAATGCATATAGGGAAGGGAATAGTATATAGGAAACATTCCCTGAATGTTTGTTAAGTAAAACAAAATAAAACTTAGTTGCAGAAACATTTAGTCATGAAAATACTTGATAGGAGAATTGTTCTCTTCTTAAACTGTTGGTCATCTCACCAAAGGATCCGCAAAAGTAACATTTGCCCTGTATGTTTCTAGTTGATTTTTTCCATTACAAAATATAACTTCATTAGCAAACCAACTACACCAAAAATTTTAATAGGCAAACGTAGCCATCCCTTTGATAAATTCCTTTCAAGGTCGTTATTCTCTCTGCCCTCTTTTTCTACATATTATATATACAGTTATGTATAGTTTTCCTTACTAGCTTTATATGATGGGCATTCTATTACTTTATAGCCATCACTTTTAGTGGCTGAATAATAGTCTGTCCAGAAGATGCAAGATGGTCTTCTTAGCTTTCTCCATGTTACTGGGAGTTTGTGTTTTTTCATGTTTTTCCCTATTATCAATATACTTGTGATGAGGTCTTTGTACCCAGAATTTTTCCCCTTGAGTATTTGGTTGTTTCCTTAGGAAATCTTTTGGAATTCCTGAAATCAATTTACTAGGGTCAAAAACATTGGTAGGGATCTTGATGCAATTTACAGCTAGTTGATATTACTGTTGCTTAAGCTCGCCTTTGAATAAATACAGTTTTACTTGCTTCAGCCCTTTGCATATCTAACAAGTCCCTCAACCAGGTAAACCTGGTGGTTTTTAATCTTTAGGCCTGTAGAATGCAAATGGTAGTAGCTCTGGGTAAGAGGGAAATTAACAAACAGACTTAAAATCCATTATCCCTGAGTACGAAGTTAAAGATTAAGTCTGAATACATGATTCTTAAGTCATTATCTGTGATTTATTTCCATCTAATAATTATTTGCTGTAACACTTCAAACTAGATCAAAAAGGCTAGCTGTGATCTCCGTAGTCATACCCACTGTAACATATGCTATAAAACCGTGATGTAACTGTTATTAACCAGTACTTGTTTAATGGGTTTAACTCTTGCCCCAGCAAACACCGCAGAGCTCAAGCATGTGGCACATATTTTCTGTGCTTTGCTCTTTTACACTTCTGAGAATGTGTTGATTTTTCATATCTGGTGTTTTTAGTTGGCTGGTCTGATTGCATTTTTCTTCTCTTTGCATTTAATTATTTTTTCCCTTCTGTCAGTATTTTCTGCCCGTCTTTATTATCATGAGTTTTTCTCACCATCTCACGGTAATTCTTTTGCATTTTCCAAAACTACCTACACAAGGATTCTGCCATCTTTATACTTCTTTTTTTTACCTTCCAGATACAAATATGTGTGTATATACATATATCACTTAAACATGTGATTACAGTTAAATAAAATACATGTTCAGATCATAAAAAAAACATTTGATTAAGTAAATAAATGCACAGACAGTCCTTTAAATATTTTTGCACTGTGCAATAATCGGTGAAATCTGTAATTTTACACATTTTTTGAATTTTCACTTCTGATCCCAAGTTAAGTCAGTAAATGCCCCAAATGCATAGAGTTTCATAAACTCTCACAAGCTACCACCATGCATCTGTCTAAGATAGGCTCAACATTGATAAGTTAATAGGTTAATTTTCATGTAACCACTGGATACTTTTTCATTCATTGGCCAAAGTGATCAGAAGAAAACCATGTTCAGCTGGATTTTGGGAAAATATTGACACAGATAAACTGGTAGACTCACTATTTTTTCTTGAGATTATTTTTAGAGCAGTTGTAGGTTAACAGAAAAGTTGCAGAGAAGATACAGAGATTTCCCATATACCCACTGCACCTGAACATGCATAGCACTCCCCATTACTGTCAGTATTCCCCACCAGAGCGGTACATGTGTTGCAATTGATGAACTTAACACTGACACATCACAATCACCCAAAGTCTGTACTTTACATTATAGTTCACTTTTGGCATTTATTGTATATTCTGTTGATTTGGACAAATGTAAAATGACATGTGTGCATCAGTATAGTATCATACAGAATATTTTCACTACCCTAAAAATCCTCTAGGCTCTGCCTATTTCACCCCTTCCTATCCCCCCTACTCCTGGCAACCACTGATCTTTTAACTGTCTCTATAGTTTTGCCTTTTCCAGAATGTCATACAGGTGGAATCATACAGTATGTAGCCCCTTCTGATTGGCTTCTTTCCTTTAGTAATGTGCATTTAAGTTTCTTCCATGTATTTTTATGACTCGATAGCTCATTTCTCTTTAGAGCTGAATAATACTCCATTGTCTGGATGTACCACGGTTTATTGATCCATTCACTTACTGAAGAATATCTTGGGGCTTCCCTGATGGCACAGTGGTTAAGGATCCGCCTGCCAGGCTTCCTTGGTGGCGCAGTGGTTGAGCGTCCGCCTGCCGATGGAGGGGACATGGGTTCGTGCCCCGGTCTGGGAAAATCCCACATGCCGCGGAGCAGCTAGGCCCGTGAGCCATGGCCGCTGAGCCTGCGCATCTGGACCCTGTGCTCCTTAACGCGAGAGGCCACAACAGTGAGAGGCCCGCGTACCGCAAAAAAGAAAAGAAAAAAAAAAAAAAAGAATCCACCTGCCAATGCAGGGGACACGTGTTCGAACCCTGGTCTGGGAAGATCCCACATGCTGCGGAGCAACCAAGCCCGTGTGCCACAACTACTGAGCCTGCGCTCTAGAGACCATGAGCCACAACTACTGAAGCCCACGCACCTAGAGCCCATGCTCTGCAACAAGAGAAGCCACCGCGCGCCACAACTAGAGAAAGTCCACGTGCAGCAACGAAGACCCAACACAGCCAAAAATAAATAAATAAAATAAATAAGTTTATTTTATTAAAAAAGAATGTCTTGGTTGCTTCCGAGTTTTGGCATTTATGAATAAAGCTGATATAAACATCCATGTGCAGGTTTTTGTGTGGACATAAGTTTTCAGCTCCTTTGGGTAAATACCAAAGAGCATGACTGCTGGATTGTAGGGTAGCATATGCTCAGTTTCTTGAGAAACTGCCGAACCGTCTTCCAAAGTAGCTGTACCATTTTGCATTCCCACCAGCAATGAATGAGAGTTCGTCTTGTTCCGCACCTTCACCAGGATTTCGTATTGTCAGCGTTTCAGATTTTGGCCATTCTAATGGGTATGGTGATATTTCGCTTGTTTTAGTTTGCATTTCCCTGATGACATATGATCTGCGGGGAAGACTGAATTTTAGAAAAACACTTTCCATACCTAAAAATAAGGTTTTTTTTACCTTCCAGATACAAATATGTGTGTATATACATATATCTTCAAATATCTAAGTAAGGATATCTTAGTTACTTTTAATATTCAGTGAATAATAGAAAAGCATTTTCAACATACCGAAAATCATAACATCTGTTCCTCTTGGTGGACATCGGAGTTCCTTTTAAACGAGTCTCTGCTTCTGATCCATGCATTACAGTACTGAGCCAAAGTTTTCACCGTGAATGATAGAATAAGACTTTCATAACCCTTACATATTGAAAAGTCTAATGATATTAACTCATTTATTCACTTGTTCATGAAATATTTATAGGTACCTACTATGCTTATAAAATGCTCTGGGGTACAATAGGAGTAAAATTAATTTACATAATAAATCTATGCAACCTAGCTTATTTACCCCCTAAGATAAATTTATAGGTTCATAAGGGTCACGTAACAGGTTTTTGTTCAGTCGGTCCTCCACAGATGATCGAGTCTGCCTCATTGATTTTCATTTCCAGGAAAACGATTTTTAAAGCCTATAAAGTAGTAATTAAATTGCCTGAGGATAAAACTAGGCATGCCAAATAATGAAATTAACAAGGTTCAGTGGCTCTACAAGACACAATAGCCTCTTTAGGAACAAGGAAATAAAGAGTATCACTAAAAGGTACTGGGTGTGGGCTTAGGTTGGAGCAAAAATCAACTTGGAGTTCAAGGTCAGGCCCTGCTTTTCGAAGTGAAAGACTTACTGTCTGTTAGTGTGAAGTTCCCTGAGGTTGCTTGCCTTTCCCATGTGCTGTAATTGAAAGTCAAAGATAGCATCAGTTACCACTTGAGTGTATAATGATTCATTTCCTTCTTTAGTGCTTATTAAGTACTATGAGAGATACAAAGAGATAGTGTTTGGTGCCCTTTGAAGAAATTAAGCTAACAAGGATACCTTTTTCCTACCTTGTGGGATTTTGAAATGCTGTTTAACTAACTAAACTTCTGGGCCATGATCCTAAACTACTTTCATTTCCATTTTACTGTATCCAGATACTTCTTCCCAAGGGTCAGGGATTCTTCTGCTGAGAGTACATCTCCAGGAGTGCTAGAAGCTGTAACTGTTTATGAACTGAGTTAATAAACACTCAGCAAGCCCCTGCCCTGGGGGGAGAGTGGGGACCATGGCTCCCCTTGGTCCTCATTCAACCCAACACAAACTTTTTGTAACCATCTCTCTCATCCTCAAAGGATGTGGATTTGAAGGGGACTAAGATGATTTATGGATGCTGTCAAGGGGGTCTAGAGGGGGAAGGGGAAAAAGACAAGTGAGAAGTTCAAATTCAAAATCCCATCTGGAGGTGGTCTGTTAGGTGTTGACCTACTCAGTCATTCCATAAGCAGTTTTGTTATCTTCTGGGAAAATTCTGGGAACATCTTGTTATTGGTTGATAACTTCTCAGGGGCATTCAATCAGCCGGTCTGTGCTTCAGTGATTTGACATGATAGATGTGAAAATGCATTCATCTTCTATATTTATAATGAAATACATGAATCCTCTTCTTTAGTCATCTAGGTTTCATTTGCGTTTAATCTTACCTAATTAGCTACCGCTATACTGCCGCTGTTTGCTACAAGGAGAGTTACTGGGGAAAACGCTCTGCACGTAGATTGTAAGCAGAGCTGCTTTTGCAAAGGTGAACTAATTTTGGCCTGTCCTGACCCCATGGTATGCCATTTATAAGTGCTATGCTAGGATATCTACTTTGTTTACTTTGAAAAGTTGGTTTTGATGCTCATTTATGAATATATGGTATGATAAACAGTAGGATATGTATGAAAATGGAATGTATGAAAGCCAATTACGGTATCATTTAATAATCTAATTTAGAAAGAAGATGAGTTTTCTTTGGTACCACAGACTTGAAAGAGAAACTCAAATTCCATCGAATGCATTTTCTACCCAAAGATAGTCTGTCAAATAATACACAAATATCACTGTCTAAGCTGCTTTCATAGGCTCTGTTATTTTTGAGCACTGGGGCTTCCCAGGATATTATCCTGGGTCCTTTTATTAATTCAACAATTTTTTATTAAGTTCTGTCCTCTTCGTTATCCTCTCCCACCGCACTCTGGGTTACCTTAACCCCAAACATGACTTTATCAGTTAAGGCTTTTCAGCCAGCCCAGTGCTCTGTGTTCATCTCTACCAGTGTTATTAACTCTCCGATCCATGGCTCCATCAGTTGCCCCAAACCTCCACTTCAAACCCAGGACCCAAACTTATCTCTCCCCAAATATCAGAACCTCTGCAGCCACCTTTATCCATGGTGTCAGTGAATGGAACTCAAAGGCTCTCAGTTGTTCAATTCAGAAAGCTCAGATCAGCCTAAATTCCCCTGCTCTCACCGTGAGTCATTTAGTCATGACAATCCCATTTCCTAAATATCTCTCTTATCCATTCTCTTTTTTTTAAAAGCACCTCTATGGCCTGAGTTCAGGCTCTTCTCATTTTTTGCTTCAACAAATGCACTTAATCCTTAGGCTTCAGTCTTCTTGTCTTTTCTACCTCTCCTCCTCCCCCTACCTCAAAACTTGCTTTTGAAGATCACAGTCTGATCAAATCACTTCTTTGTTTAAACTTTGTCTTTGGTTTCCCGTCAGTTACGCTTGAGCCTTGATAATGCCTGGTAACTTCTGCACCGTCATCTCTAAACAGTCCTCTCAGTAGCTGGGCAGGCAGTATATTGTGATCTCATACTCCAAGTCTTTACATGTCCTATTTTGTCTACCTGCAGGGCCATTTCTTGCCTTGTCTGTATAGCTAATTCCTGTTCCTCTTAAGAGAAACATCTTCTCTTGGATATTTCCTAAGACCCCCCATCTATATAGGAGTAGAGTTACTATGCTGCCCTTCTGTATTCCAGGAACCTTTTGTTCATGACTCTTATAACTTACCACATAGCACGTGTGTTTATATGATAATCTGGTCTGTTTCCTCAAATATGTAGTGACTGCTTTGAGAGCAGGAACTGTGTCTTGTTTACCACTGTCTTCATAGGAATGGGCATATTCAGTGGCAGTCAACAAATATTGAGCACCTACTGTCTGCTGGGCACTAAGTGCTTATAACACATCAGTAAATGAAACAGTGAATGAAAGATCCCTGCATACATGAATTTATGTTCTAGCATATATAATATTTGGTTGGTATTGAGAGAGAAAGAAGGAAGCAAGAGGACAGAGAAAGAAGGAAAGAAGGATACCTTGAGATGAAATGATGGAATTGTAATTGCTTTGAAAGGAAACAGGAATGGGTATTTTGGTTGAGAATTTGAGATTTCCAAATACCAGTCTGTAGAAAGCGAAGCAGGCCTCTTGAGATCTCCTCGTGGTTTTTCTCATGCCGGCTGCCACCTTAGGACTTCATTGTAGGACTTTACTGCCTGTGGGGGGCAGTATTGTTCCCATGTATTTCCAATTAATAAATGTTTTATAAAACTTAAAGAAAATTATAGGAGCGTTTATTTAACTTTTTTTTAGAAATTTAAAAGAAAACTAGTAATGTTCAATGCTTTTAAGGAGGGCATAAAAAGTTTCCCCACTATTGCTGGTGGGATTTTCTTATCCCAAGGAAATCCTGAGTGAATAAGTGAATGAATGTTTACATTGATACCTATAGCTTTCCTACAGATCAGTATCTGAGGTAGGCATTTGGAAGTTTCATATTTATTTTTGGCAAATGTGCATAGTTTTAAAAAGATGCTCTGCTGTTTTTCATGCTTTACAGATAAAGTGTAGAAGGTGAATCCCAACATGTTTCTTCAGTGCCTAGATTTAATCTTGAACTCAAACGGACCTTTGCTTTTCCTGGAAATAATTTTATAGCCTTATTTTTTTTAAATTATGCGCTATATATTATAACTTAGGCCGAAAGTCTAAGCTTTTCATAAATTTATGTATGTATTTATTTTTAGCTGCGTTAGGTCTTCGTTGCTGCACGCTGGGCTTTCTCTAGTTGCGGTGAGCAGGGGCTACTCTTCGTTGCAGTGCGTGGGCTTCTCATCGCAGTAGCTTCTCGTAGCAGAGCATGGGCTCTAGGCGCATGGGCTCAGTAGTTGTGGCTCACGGGCTCTAGAGCACAGGCTCAGTAGTTGTGGTGCACGGGCTTAGTTGCTGGGCGGCATGTGGGATCTTTCTGGACCAGTGCTTGAACCCCTGTCCCCTGCATTGGCAGGCAGATTCTTAAGCACTGTACCACCAGGGAAGTCCTGCCTTTTTTTCAGCATTTCCATAGTGTGATGTTTTGCACTGCTAGGGCTTTATGTAAGGCATTGTTAGGAGGATCACATTTCTCTTTTGAGAATTAAAGATATGTGGTACTTTCTGAAAATAAGTTTGAAAGATACTGTAAATAATAATGAGACAATTTTTTTAAAAAAAATCTGTATATGCACATGTGTGCAGGTGCGCGCTCATGGGCACGTAAGAAAGAGAGGGAGCGAAATCTTGGCTATTTAGCTTAGTAGTTTAAAAGACAGTAGGATTGGTTTGGAAGAGTTTTCTTGAAGTTTTCCAGCAGATTGTAAACACATTAATTTAAAAGAGACCACTTTCAGCTAGTCAAGGCGTCTTTGAACTGGTTAGTTTGAGGGACACCAGCCATTTGGAACTTGGAGGTTCTCAAGGGACCGTTGGTCCTGAGCGTTCGGGGGTAGAGGCACCAGGATGAGCACGTGCTTCCCCACGGCAAACAGAGCTGTGGGTCCTGAGCAGCTCTCGCGAGACCACCATGAACTGAGTGGGCAGGCGGCCCCTGCCCCGTGGCATTTTACTGTGGGCAGCCCGGCGGTGTGTGGGGATGACACAGCTTTCTTTGCTCCTGTGTCTGCTGCTGTACTCTTTCCTCTGTTTCACCCACCTGTCCGAACCAGCCAGGGAAAAGTCGCTGGTCCTTGTTTTGTTTGAAAGTGAAAGAGCTTTATGAATTTCTCTCACTTCATTAATTGCACTCAGATACTTTTTTTATATGGGATTTCTTGTCACCTCTTTTTCAAATGTTATGCAGATGAAAAACGTCAAAGAAATGGTTCCTTTTTCTAGGGCAGACATATTAAGTTTAGTAGTAAGGTAGGCTTCTGTCTTTATGCCTTGTTGTTTTCTCCAGCACCTTCTCAGATAAAACCCAGGCTTGAGTGTTACTCTTACTCCGTCTTTATTGGGAGGTATGCTTTTGCCTCCCCAGGTTTTTCTTTGACCTTATCACTGAAGGAAGCCCCCATGAAGTGACCTCTCATGGGATTTCCAGTTCTAGACCATGTGAGTGACTCACCAGATACAACATAGCTCACACAGGAAGTCTTTTTTTCTCTTAAATAAGTGGCCTCACATAGTCTGTAGTCTACTGAGTAATGCAAACTTGAACTTCTGTCCCAGTTAAACAGTTCTTGATGCCTTTGTCATGCTTCGTTCAGAGCTTTGAAATAATACTACCATCTCTGCTCTGGGACACTGTCTTCTCCCCCACCCCCAGTGGTCTTGGGGACCTTGGGGATTGTGGTGGCATGGAGAGCCTTTCTGATTGGACTGCTGAAGTGGCAGAAGACGAACAGTGACCAAATAGAAATGAGAGTCCAAAAGGTTCACCAAAACAGCTCAGGGAATCTGAGACTGGAATCTGAAACTAGAGAGCATGGACAGCATTTGATCGCTGCTGCTAAAAGTACAAAGCATTTCATCTGTTTGAGATGAAAACTAGAAGGATTTTGGAATTATTCTTGCAGATTTCTAAGGCCTTATTGTCTTCCTAGTGCTTTGCTTCCTGAATAACTGTGCTCCCCACTGGGGTCATTGAAGTAGGGAATGGAGGAATCACAGAGTGTAGGTCACAGGAATAGAAATGGCAGATGTAACCACGGATCTTAAAGCTCGTTAGCGGCTCCTTATGCACTGTATTTCTTCTTCAGCCATAAGCATGTTGCATTTTAAAATATACCAAAACACATTCTCACCTAAACCGTCTTGCATGATATTATATTTTAAGTACATTAACATTTATTTCTACCCCGGGATGTTTCTTAATAGTTAAAAAAGATGTAATCTCTCAAATGATAGCTGAAGTGTAATTGAGATGTAAAACTTACATAAATTATAAATAGTGCAGATTTTCGACACATGCATAAACACAGACATATTCAAGTAAAGCCAACTCTGTGATTTCAAATTCGTATCCAGCTGAAAATGGAGCTGCCCTTTATAAACTAACTAATAAAGAACATGATTCTGCTTTGATTTGCTCGAGCTGAACAAGGCATTATGCTGCTTATCTTAGCGTGCTGACCCTGGTGGAGTCTGGAGTCTGTTTTTTTATATTTTCCTGTGATACACCAAAGTTTGTCATATAAGCTCCTTCCTGTAGATTATCTGTATGACATGGAGTCATAGTGAACCTGCAGTTACTATGAAATTGATAGAACTGTTTTGTCAGTCCCAGCAGTGACTCAATATTTGAGTTATGAGAAGCTTTTCTGAGCTACGGAAGGTTTAAGAGATCTATATGTTAGAAGAGATAATGGATATTTTTATCAAGTTGTGAATCTCTTATAAAGAGCATCGAGGCTTTCTGATTGTGTGCAATCAAAGGAAACGTACTTATTTCACAGTGTAATATTTTTCAGTAGTGATGGGCTTCTGAAACCTATTCCAGAATTCTGAAAGGGCCTAAGCAAAAGGTTGCCCAAATGTGCACCATTCATCAAAGAATAAAAAACCAAATCAACAGAACTTAGGGACTCTGGAAACAAAGAATGTCTCATATGGAATCAAAATACAACTCTGATTGTAATGAACAATAATCACCGTCCTTCTAAAGAGTTGTGTAAGTTGAGCCTAGCTTATTATCCAGTTTGTTAAATAGTTGCAGCAGTATCTTCTCTTGGAGTACTTAGTGTGCAAATCTAGATTCAGACACATTAGTGGCAGTTACTGAAAAGGGCGCATGGCCCTGGGTAGCCCAGCAATTCCATTGAAGGCCACTAGATCATGGTTAGTAACAAATACAGTTTTGAAACATGTGCCTTGGGTCTGGGTTGGATTGGAACTCCTGGGTTATCGTAGGTGGTCAGGTCAAGATGTGGCTGTCTTTTGAGACCTAAATCCAAATGGCTCTACGGACTTTAATAATAACACTAGCACTTTGTGGGAAAATGTATTTTTATATTTAGTCACTTGTGGGAAAATGTAAATTTATGGAGGAAGGAAAAGTAGAATTAGAATTTGTGGTGCTTCTGAGGACAGTAGCTTCTGGGGGGCGCTGGGGTCAGAGCTTTGGATGCTACTGGCCAGCACCAGGACACTGGACACCTGGAAGTGTGTAAGGACAGGAAAGGGGGAAATTGAAGTAGGGTACAAAGAAAGGTAAGAGAGGGCTTGTGCACAAATTCTAATTATTTGTGTTTTTTAGAATAATGGAGAAGGCAGTCAACCAACATACTATACGAAGTTGATCTTAAAGATGTCCAGGTTGTTAAAATTCCTTTAAACTTAGGTTTCATTGGGGTATTAGGATCTATTATAGTCATTTCGAGATTGTTATGGCTGGGCCTTTGCACCTGAATGGTGCAAGCTGGGCATGTCTAGGACGCTGGGGCTGTCAGTATAGAGAAGGTTTGCTAGGGAGCAAAAGGCAGTCGTGTCTTCAGTTAGGACAAGGCATCTGCCCATTAGATCTTAGAAAATAATGTGCAAGAAGATGGTGTCAGGAAGTTTAAAAGACCTCACTACAAGGCCAGGAGGCTGGTAGGTTTAGACATGAGTGAAAAGTGAAGAAGCTAGTACTTGAAAATGAATCACAGGGGAAAAGAAAAGAGGACAGGAGACCAGCAAATCTTGGTCTGCTGGTCTCAGACAATGTGTGTGTCCTGTTTAGGAGAAATACTGGCATTAAGGGCAGGACTAACTCTATATGCATGTGTTAGGTCATTCCAAGTTGGAGGAACATAAGGCATTTTTATCATTAAAGTGATGTTTAAAGGGTCAAAGTATTCCTATCTCATAGTCATATCAGTAGTTACTGAATGTAATATTTTTTTGTCAGAGAACAGGTCTCAGTGCTCTGTTGTTCTTTAGCCAGTTAACAAACGTATCCTTTCGAATAGTGCTAAAATGGCACGTCACCCAAACTGTACCTAATTAAGTAATTTCTTAATCCTTGCCTGGAAACCTGTACTATTAGCTCTGACGTCTTTATGGTTAAACTCTGTAAAGAGTTCAGTCTCCCCTGGGTGATTGAATTTGCATTTACTCTTTGTAAGGCAGACGGTACTCTCTTTGACAGTCATTCCATTGCTTAGTCCTCTGGGTATTGACAGCTAAATTTATAAATCAGCAGATTGAGGACAGAAATGGAAAAATAAGCAGAAATAAATTCTCCTGATAGTGATGATTAACTAGAGGAAAGGTTTATAAAGTTTCCCCAAATTATTGGTTATTATTTTAAGCATGCATCATCATTTGCTGATGAATAGATCTGAAATGGAAACAAAATGTGAAAGAACATTTATAATTGGAAAAATTATTAGAGCTCTTGGTTCCTAGCCGAGTTAAGCAGAAGTAAGACAAAACAAAAAAGGAAGCAAAACCATGACCATTACCTAAATCGGAGCTAGTTTTCATGCTTTTCTGTGTCGTTCTGAGTAAGGCTTTGGACACTTGTACGTTTCATCAGTATCGCTAAGATGTTTTAAAGTCTCTTTTCCCTATAAAAAGGTAGAGGGGCGAGTTGACATTTCTTTTGCTTCATTTTTCATTCAGAGCTCCCAGTATTTCTCTACATTTGAGCAGAATGGAATCTACAAATGGAGGGTATAAGAATTAGTAGATTTATAGCTGGACACATCTGTCTGCAAACCAATAATAGACCGGTTTTCAAATGTTGGGGAGGGGGATGGACACTAAATGGACCAAACCAAGTGCCAGGACATTTTGGAAAGGTCCGTAGACAGTGGAAATGCTTGTGACCTGTGATAAAATAAAGCAGTGAAAATCCTTACAAGTAAGTTCTTGAGAGAGACTAGGAAAGGATTTCCCAGGTTGTTAAAGCTCTTCCTTATTTTTCGTAGCTGTAATTAATAATTTTAAATAAGACAAAATTTTTAATTCTTGCCCTGACCAGTTTATTTTATAAAGCTGTTTGTGTGTGTAAGAATCCGTACCCTTCTCATTAGCCGAACTCAAGTTACCACGCACAGGTGAAGAATCTTAAAATCCTCGAGAACAAACACTTAGGAGAAATGAAGATACAACTCCAAATACATCATTTATGTCTTTAGCATGCGGTGCTATTTGAATTTCATTGTATACCTAGAGAAGAGGCAGCCCATATATTAATTGTCAAAGTGTATATAATTGTGTGTTTTCTCAAATGCTTCCTTTCACATAGCAGGGCTGAATATCAGGTCCTGTCAGCTTGTATGACGTTTAGCATTGAGGACATCAAATGCATGTTAGTTCTTGATGCGGCGTAGATAGACACGACGTTTTTCTTTCTTTCTGTGTTCTTGAGGTTAATGAATTTTTCAGGTTGAGAGGTATGGACTGTCTCTGGAAACAAATGTGTGCAGCAAGAACTGGCCTGGGAGAGAAAATCAGAATACTCATTTCCTACTTAGAACCTGTGTAGTTTTTTTTCTGGTGAATTCTTTGTGCTGGTTTCCTCTCTCTACCCAACAGTGGGCGTGCCAGTTGTTAATATGCACAGGCCTTCTACCCAAGGCTGAGGTTTAAAAAAATGTATTTACAAATAAGGATAAAATGTCAATTTAATAGCTGCACCTATCTTTAACATTTTGTGTTTAATTTATTGTGAGATAACAAAGCTTACTTTATTCCATTTAATAGTGAATTTCAAAAGTCTGAGGTCATTGTTCTCACTTATAAAAATATTTGAAGTGAATTTACAGTATTTTTCTCCTCCCATATGTGACTTGCAGCTTTTGGTGTTCGTAGGGGCTGAAAGTCATTTATAGAAGAGTCATGTATTTGAGGAATAATCTGATGGTTGCATAATTTCTCATGAGTCATATAGTCTCCTAATATGGTATCAAAGTGAATATTTCTTACTGAAGTCTTCGGCAGCTAAGGAGAACTTTTTTTGTAGTGTTACGGGTATAAAATTGATACCAGTTCTTCTAAATAAATAATTATGAGAACATCAAGTCTGGAAAAAATTGCAGTAAACTATTACATTTACATAAGCACAAATGAAGTTGGAATTGCAAAGATCACATCAAAGTGTCTGTGGGGAAGAACAGATGCTAGGATGAGATTTGGGGGACTTTTTTTAAGTTGACTGTGACATCAAAAGTTGTATATAATAAATACAGAGTACTTTGTTGGAGACTATTTACTTTAATGAAGATTCTAAGAAATGGTTAGGAAGTGAAAATTTAAAGAAAATTATTATTTTTTTCGTTTAAACATTAGTCGTATAATATTTTGACTTGTCGAAGGCTAGGTATGCCTCAAATTGGTTGAGTAGAAACTTGAGTCATCACAGAGAATTTGAGAGAGACTGAAAGAAGAATCAATTAAACATTTGTTGAGGTCTTCCTTTTCTCCTAATTGTATTATTTGAGCTCTTTCATATAAAATGTGTTTCATGTTTTATAGTTAACAAAATCTTTCTACACTTATTGTGTTATGCAATGCCTACCCAAAAAGGAGCTTGTGAAACATTCACTTTTAATACTTGCAATCATGACCTTTTTGTACTAAGAACCAAGCATGCCAGGTACGTCATGTATATGTCTTCTTCGATTCTTACAAGAACCCTTCAGCTTAGTTATTAGTATTGTTGCTTTAGAGATGGGCTAAAAGAAAAAAAAAAAAAAGAAAAAAAAAGCCTTAAGCTGGTTGTGGGTCTTCCCTCAAGAGTCACACAATTCCTATGTACCAGAGAAAATATGAAAGCCCATTATATTTTAACTCCATATGGCTTCTCTCTATATGTTTTTAATTGCTCTCTCTTTTAAAAAAGAAGAAAATAAGATGAAAAGAGTTAAATAACACACACACACACACACACACACACACACACACACACACACACACACAGATTCTACTGGATACAACCAGTCCTACAAAGGTAAGCAAGACATTTTGCCTTATAATAAGAGAGAGAGGCATTTCATATACAACTGTAATAAAAAGAGTGTTTTTAATAAATTGAGGAGGATATAAAATACTAGGGATTTATAAAAGAGGAAGCAATTAATTTGTATTGGAGGGAATAAGAAGGACTTCATTAGAGGCCCTGATGGGCGAGCTTGGATCTGAAAGGTGGGTAGATCTTTGTTAAGGAGAGACGTCAAGTGTGAGGAGTAGATAGGGATGGAGATGGAAGACTGCAAGGCAGGGGGTAGGGGGTGGGGTGGAACTAGATCAGGGAACACCTGGAATGTCACGCTGAAAAGTCTGTTCAATTCAGTTGATCTCAGAGAATTTAGGGGGGAAAGTCAACTGAATGTTAGAATGATAACTCTGATGAAAGAATATAACATGTTTTAGTTGAAGAAAAAGAGAATTAAAAGAGAACAGAGAATGTTGCATATGTCCTAGTGGCATACAGGAGGGACCTGAAATAAGAGAGTTGGAGTGGAAAGGATGGAGAGCCTCTCTAAGGTGGAAGGATTGGATTGGATGATTTTTCGTTTGATGATGATTTACTTGTAGGGGCACATGGAAAGAGAAAGAACTAGGATGGTTACCAAGGTCTCTGGCATTAGTGACAGGGAGGATGGAAGGTGTGGAAGGTTTAGGGGGCTGGATGATGATTTCATTTTGTGCAACAGGCCAGCAGATTTAGCACCGAGGAGATGATTGACACTGGAGGTGGTTATCTTCATGAAGGGTAATCCGATTATAATGTGGAAGAATATGTGAAAGTTGGGGAAGTTGAACCATACAGATATGAAATAATAATTTTTCAGAAACTTGTCTAGCTTGGCAAAGGAGAAAGAATGAAGACCCAGGTGATGCTAGCTTGTCTAATAAAAATGATGCTGGTGATCATAGCTGAGAGTTTTTGAGCTCTTCCAGGGGTCAGGCATCGCCCTAAGTATTTCCCCATTTACTCCTCATTGCACCCTTATGAAAGAGATTGTATTATTATTTTCTTTCTACTGATGAAGGAAAAAACACACATAGAACGTAATGGAAAGTGACTACGCATATAACAGACACGTTTCAAGACTAAGGCATCTGAGTTTAGGAGTGAGAATATGGATTAACAACAGGAGCTGGAATGTCATTAATGTTTCATGGCGCTCTGCGTACTGCTTTATTTTACAGTTGCTGGTGGATAGTGTGGCCACCCTCTAAGGCATAGGGTGGAGGCATAAGTTTGATGTTTATTCTCTAATGCCCCTTCATTAGAAAAGCAGGCTGTTTAACATGGATTTGTGACTCTTTCCAAGATTATTATGTAGGTATGATAAAGAATAGAAACCTCAGTGCCTCAAGTTAATGTTTATAAAAGTGATTAGAACAGTGCTTAGTAAGAAGTCAAATAATATTAGCCATTATTATTAGCATCATCATCCATCTTTTCATCCATCCATAGAGCCAGTAACTATGGAGTGCTGTTTACTAAGCACTGGGGATTTGAGATGAAAGACAGAGCCTGCCATTAAGGAACAGTCCAAGGGGGAGGAAAGCAAAGCAGCCAACTGCAGAGGGTACTGATCCCTTAAAAATAAAAGATGGAGTTAATTATCGAACATCTTAAGTGGTGTGTGCTTTCTAAGCCCTGAAGACAGAAGATATAACAAATAGAATTGAATGCATTTTTATTTATAACTTTTATACCAAATGAAAAATCAAATTAGGAGCTTATTAACCTGTGAATATAACTTGTAGCAAAATAAAGGGAAACTGTCTTGAGTATATAATGGTATCAATTAAACTGTTAAGAAATTAGTAAACATCTCAGATTAACGATCAACGTATGTGACTAACCATTTGCTAAAGAGTGATCAACATGTCTAAACAAGAACAAAAACACTACAATTTAAACAGTAATCAGAAAAATATAAATTAAAACCATTATGAGCTAACTTTTCCTTTGTAGATTAGACACACATTTTTAAGACATTTTCATTGATAATGTGCAGTGAAATGGGCTAACTCATGAATTACCAACAGCAGTATAAATAGTACAATCCTTGAAAAAACAACTTAGTAATATGTGTAATACTGTATGGCCTGTTCTACAGCAATACTGTTATGTGTGGTGAAAGCGATGTGCATTTCCATTTCAGCCCTATTTAAGCAGGAGAAATTGGAGTAATCTAAATGTTCATTTAGAAGTGGGGAATGATTAAGTAAGCAGTGACTCTATAAGGGATCTTTTAGAAGGGCGTTAGTAATATTATTCAATACCATGGAAATTGCCCATATAATATTAAATAAATAAAGCAGGATACAAAAATTATGTATGTAAAAATATAGGCATTAATAAAAAGAGAGGACATATATATTGTTTTTTTAAAAGTAGATAATCTTTTTAAAGGTTTTTAAAGTCTTTATTGAATTTGTTACAATATTGCTTCTGTCTTTTGTTTTGGATATTTGGCCCTGAGGCATATGGGATCTCAGCTCCCCAACCAGGGATCGAACCCGCACCCCCTGCATTGGAAGGCGAAGTCTTAACCATTGGACCACCAGGGAAGTCCCGAGAGGATATATTTTGCTATTGTATTGGGTTTGGGAGTAGCAGGTCTACAAGTGACTTTTTTGGTTTTTCCACATTTTACAAATTTTATTTAATTGGAATCTATTCATGAATATGTGTGTACGTAATCAATTTCATCACCAACTTAAAATTGATTAAGATTTTAAAATATTTACTAAATGACTTCACTTTGATTTTTCAGAATAGCTTGTAAGATAGGGCTGGTAATATATTTTTCTTTTTAGAGATAAAGAGGGATTCATGACTTCCCAATACTAAAAATATTATGTTAGAAAATGTCTTAAGAATCTTTATACAAAAAAAGATGTAGAACGACAGGATTAAGTGAAAGTGGCTTTTCTAAGTTAGTTTCTATACGTATTTTCTTAGAATATTCCAAGAATTTGGGGAGAGAGAGAGGGAAGGGCACAAAGGAAAGTTCTGGAGGAAAAAAAAAATGCATGCATTTTTTTCAAGAGCAACTGAGTGCCAGAAAAGCAAACAAAACATTTACAAATTCTTAATACTATAGTAGGAGCTTTTGGTTCAAACAGGAAAAAGAGAGCCTTCAAGTTGGAATCAACTTATCAAGAAGGCATCTTTGGAGTTGACATTATGAATTAGAGTGTTTTTCTTGACCTCTACACTCTTTTTAGTATCTTCTCAGTTTTGGGCTGGGTTTGGTGTGTCATCATTCAATGCTAGATGCATTCCAGCCACACTACAGGGTGTAAACCCCACCCAACACTTTGACCTTGAGAAAACACACACTGCAGGTCAGACAGACCTGGATTCCAGTCTGGATTCTGCCACTTCACCATCACAAGGTCTTGGGGGAATTATTCCAACTCTCTAAGACTTGTTTTTATAGTAAAGGCGCCTTGTAAAGTGATTTGGTGGGATTAAATGAAACAACATAGGAAAAGATTTAGCAAAGCGTCCAACACATCATAAATGCTCAAGAAATGTTTCTTTCCTAGATCAGCCACTGTCAGGGTGTTGTTTACTCTGCTCTTGAAAGGTTCTGAAAGGTGGACACAGTGTTCCTATATAATTCACTTTCTATCAGAGTCTTAGCCAAATTATTAACTTTATTTTTTAAATAATTATACATGAAATAACATACTTGGCAAGTTATTAATACATTAGGTTGGAGCCTAGCATATATTTCATTAAAAGATACCTCAAATATAGTGAATTATTTTGCCAAGAAATGATATGTAGTATTTGTTACAAACTTGGGGTAAAAATACTTGTTTTTTTAGAACATGAACACTTTATCAAGTTTGTAACAAATATTTAGCCCAATTTTACCTCATAAGAGAAGAGATTACCTAAGTTACCTAAAAATTGAAATAAATGTTCTTTCGTAAACATTCAAAATGATGTTTCAACAGACTTATTTATCATGACTAAAATATTGCTGTTGTTATAAGATAATTTTAAAAGAAGTATTGGTAATAATCTTCCCATAAAACACCAAGTAATTTTACTTCAGGCAAATAGTTAATTTTTTTCAATGTGGTTGTAAATCATCTAAACCATGAAAAAAGGATACTAGAGGATGGACTAGAAATAACAAACTGAGACCAAAATTCTCCGTGGGTCAATATTAGGAATTGAGAGCCTTTCTACTTTTAAAATACTCTGTTCTGTGGGTCTTCGGTATCACAAAGTATAAAGTTGAGGAATATCAGATTCTTTTCAACTAGAGGATGAACACTGAGCCTTCCATTTGATTTTTAACACAACGGCTCTGTTTATTATAACCGTTTGTTACCATAAAAGTATAAACTGAAAGGTAGCAATGATGGGTGAGTGTAATATATTACGTTAAATAAACTTGTCCTGCGCGCAGTGCAGGGAAAGCTCTGTTTACATTACAGTAAGCTGTTTTCTGCTACATTTACAATTCTGCTGGGCAAGTAAATTAAGAGGGCTTATGACAGCTCAATTTAGTTTATCTGGTCAACCCCCCAAGACATTATTAGTATAATTTTAGCATATTTAACTCTATTTAGGTATTTAGCAATGCAATACCAACAAAGTCTTTTTTATTTTTAAAGGAAAGAATGTTTTAGCTTTATCATTTAGAAAAAAGAACAAAAGAAAATTACTGGGCCCAAACCTGAACAATACAATCCAACATCATCAAACTTGCAAAGAAGGTGATTATAAAGATCACTGTGTGAGGCTGAAGGAGACTTGAAAAACGGAAGGATGTTTAACATATAAAAATAATTTTTCATACTCCTTCCCACAGATTGATTCTGATTTCAACTCTGGTTTGATCCCAGGGTAAAAATGGAGGAGTTGAAAAGAGGTGTGGAATTTGCAGGTAGTTCTAAATTCTATTCTGTATTAAGTAGAATAGATACCAAGACAAGAAATTTACTTAATGACAGTGTTTTTTCCCCAGACTTCATTTTCTCAGCTTTCTATTATTTAGGATGACTTGTCACTTTCTGCTGTGTGTGTGTGTGTGTGTGTGTGTGTGTAGTTGTAGCATAAAGTGGCAGGGCAGCAACGTGCAGTGGAAGGAGACATGGGTTTGGGATTAGAGCACCCAAATTCAAGTCCCTGCTCAGCCATGTGTCAGGTAGGTGCCCACTTACACTAAGTAAATTGTTGGAGGCTTAGTTAAGGCTCTCAAATTCTGGAAACTCAAAATTATATGGTAAATATGGGTTCCCTGTTACTGTTAATCGTATAGGGACCTTTGCAAGTTACACATTTTGTGCCTTTCAAGCCACTGTTCTTTACCTTTTCCTCCAGCCGAATAGATCCCACTTCTCTTAAGCGTCTCATGGCTCTTCATTTGCACATGCTGTTCCCTTTGTCAAGAATGCTTTTCCCCCTCCTCCTCCAGGTGAGAGTTTTATCATACTTCTGTGCCCATCTCAAATTCCCCCTCTACTCTAAAGCTTTTCTCTAAGGTACCTTTAGTTATCTCTTGTTTTAAAAATATATACTGCTTCCAACAGACTCACAGACATAGGAAACAAAATTATGGTTACCAGAGGGGAGAGAGAGGGAAGGAGAGACGAATTAGGAGTATGCGATTAACAGATACAAACTACTATACATAAAATGGATAAGCAACAAGGATTTACTGTATAGAACAGGAAATTATATTCAATACCCTGTAACAACCTATAATGTGATATAATCGGAAAAAAATATAACTGAATTACTGTGTTGTACACCTGAAGCTAACACAATATTGTAAGTCAATTTTATTTCAATTAAAAATATACATATACTGCTTCTAAAATTAATATAAATACATTCTATAAAAATATAGAAATAAAAAGTTAAAAATATCAAGCATAAAATATCAACCATCTAGACATAGCTCCATGTCTAGAGATAAATATCATTAGTATTTTAGTGTAGTTTCTTCCAATTTGTTTATGCACACCCATTCTCCTCCTCCGAAAAGCAAGCAGTTACAACAACAAAATCAACTCAGGAACTGGTATGTATATACCCCTGTATTCTGTTTTCCACTTAATATTAGATCATGTGCATTTTTAAAAGCTTTAAGTATTCTTAGAAAACATTATTTTAATATTTTCATAATAGTCCATCACACAGGTAGAGTGTAATTAATGTAAGAGTTCCTCTCTTGTTGGCCATCGAGGCTATTTAACATACTTTTCTTTTATAAACAAAGGATTCTTGTGCACATCTAATACTATATCTGTAGGACAAATTCCTAGAAGGAGAATTCCTGGGCATGTGCATTTCTAATACTTTGGAAATATACTGCCCAATGGGCCCCTAGCGAGGTTGCATCATTTTTCACTTCTGCTAGCCTAGTGCAGTAGTGCCTGTTTTCACTGAGCTCTTCCTGCAAGGGCAGCACTCATCACACCGTATTTTAATGACTTACTACTTGTCTGTCTTGCTCCCTAGACTACATACTTCTAGGTGGCAGGGGCTGTATCTTATTCATTTTGAATCCTAGGGTCTAGCGCAGAGCCTGCTCTGGAAAATAAGTGCCGAGTTAAAATCTGCAGAATGAATTACACTTTCCCACTTTTTGTTTCTAATCTATGTGTCATGTATTTCTATAAGTTGATTCTTAATTGTTGATGATATTAAAAAAATATGAAATTCTGCCATTTCTGTCACTTCGTTGAACAACCCTGTCATTTCAGTATGTTAATTTTAGGACTGGCCTCGTTCTAGCCTATGACAGATTTCCTCTCTCACACAGTGTTAGCTGTGTAGAGGATAAATATGGTCATGAAAACTGAGTTTGTAGCTATCCCACTTTTGATTATGAGTGTTTAGAAAAAAATCATGAAGCTAGGTGTAAAAACGTCCTTTAAAAAAGGATATAGACTTCTTTCACAATGCTTGGGAGTTCCTTCTGCTGGTATAATTTTCCTTGGTTACTCAGGCTCGTAAATGCCCGCAGTGGTGATATATTCATTTTGTATCATGTGGCATTACAAGATGTTGATAATTTATCTTTGGTTAGGTGTCTCTCCTTAAATCCTTTAATCATTCTTCTCAAGCCAGTATTGAGGTATTACTTATAAAATAGAACATTTGTGGATCTGATCCTAAGAATCACATTATCGTGGTGAAGTGATAGATGGAATGTGTCGGTGCTAAATGGCACTGTATAGTATCAGCCCAGTAAGTGCTCAGTGAGTGGAGAAAGCACACCCTAGCCATCTGAATTTGAGGTAAAACAGCCTATATTTTATAATCCGGCAGAATTAAATTTGTAAGTTATACCGGACAATACCAAGATTACTGCCAAGGATGCATATTGAGGTAAGAAGAGAGTGTTAAGTCACAAACGTGGCCTCTCATGGTATTGAGGGCACAGAATGGGGATTTGGATGCTGGCTTAGATGTGGCCGTGGGCAGCTTACCCCAGCTCTGGCGCCTTCCTTTCCTTCCGGCATACCAAGGATAGGAATGGTACAGACTCACTTCACAGATGTCGTGCAGATTAAATGAATTCAGCGCCTGTGGAGCACTTTAAACAGTGCCTGGAACATATTTTTTTAATCAGATTTTCTAATCAGGGTTGCAAACTTCAGTAAGATCATTTTAATGATTTTAACCTGGTAGCCAATTAAAAAAAAATCCAGCCAAGGGATGGGAAAAAATAAAAGAAAATATATTGTACAATGCAGTATTACTGAATGCAAAATAGATGAATAAGGTAGTCAAAATGAACATAATACATAAAATATTTGTTCTTCGTTTCCTAAATCCTATTGCCTTTTTAAATTGAATACTATATTTTAATATAACTTTTTAATTAGATTTTAGAAATAAAATTATCAACTGATTAAATGCCATATATTTAAAAATTAAGGAAAGTGTGAAATTTAAACAGACTGGCCTGTATTGTTATTACATTATACAACATTCTTGCATAAATATACTTTCCATAAAATAATATGCCCATCCTTTAAAAGATGGTGTTTATCCATTTCCCATAACTATGTAATACAAATTGATACCCACATGTTATAAATCAAAGTCCCATTCTACCCAGATTTTGGACACATGAAACAAAAATTTACAAGTTAAAATAATTGTGAATACATGTGTCTTAATTAGTTTTTAACCTGAGTTTGGATTCCATAAATGTAGCAGAAATCACTGGCCATTTATTCAAGCTAATCGGAATATGTTTCTTTAAAAAGTTTGTATTTATTATTAAACAGTTAACAGTACTCTCATTACCTAGCCACGAATAGCTACAGCAATAAGTGACTGATGACAGTTCCACGGGGTTGCAACTAGAGTGAGAAAAAGACCAGGAATTCTAGAAATTAATTGCTTCATTAAGCCCAGATTTTAAAAACAGTTTCCTGTTTTAAAATATCTCTGCCTGAAAAACCACTGAACTGCTGAATATGTTCCAGTATTTCCAGTATCAATTTTCACTGTAGCCAAGATATTTCACCAAGATGTAAGTTCACTGTAATAATGTTGGATCAATCAGAGTCTATTGCCTGATGTCAGCAAACAAAGAAATAATGGAAGTGTCAAAATGCATTACCCAAAGGGAGTATAAATTGTAAGAAAACTCTAGATTAATATCTGACAGTTACATTTGAAAAGAATGTCGTTTCTATTCCAGAACGCAGTGAAAGTTGGAAGGATGAAACAGACTCTTGATTTAGCCTTGCTTCTAATTAAACGATGGTGGGGAGAAGGATGGTAAGAGAGACGAGGAGGACAGGAAGTCTGCTCAGAAGCCCCGAAGTTCAAGCTCAGTGTACTGTCATGAACATAATTTAACTTCTCCATCTTATTTCAGCCCTACTTCCAAGAAATAAGAAAGAGGAAGTCTTTTCGCTGTTAATCTTTCATTCCTACCTCACAGTGTTTATCATTGTGAACATAGAGCTAATTCAGAATAATAAATGGAAATGACTTTGTTGCTATCCCATGTGTTGTAGCAAAAGCTAAGCTAAAATGCCTACTTTTAGAAACAGATTTAATTTTTTAATGTGGTTTCATCTAAATATATGCGCGTGTCTACAATAACATGCATGTTCTCATTTTAAATGGCAAAGCTACATCTCTGTACAGTTGTGCAAACTGTTGCGTGACCACATTTCATATCATGTTAGAAACGAGATGTTGCCCAGTTATATTTCCGCACACTGAACACAGATACGTTCCAAAATGAAAGGACAAGTTTAGCTGCTAAAAAAAGGATGCCCATAGATGTAAATTACACCTTCTACTAGACAAGACCTTAATTATGCATCCTATTAGACAATCTTAGATACTGCAAAGATTCTGAAACAAAGGATTCTTAGTCTCATGAGCAAATCTAACTCTGTCAGTTCAGAAACAGGCACCAAAATGGTTGCACCAGGGATTTCTTGGGGGAGGTGTCTGTGAAGGCTGAAGAGGAAGGGTATGGGGCTAGGCAGGAGGACCTTCAAACCACAGTGCAGGTCTGGCATCTCTGAAGGGGGAGGGAAGTAATAGGATGGGAGAGTCTCAGACTACAGTGCAGTTTGGAGAAAAGCTTGGCCAGGTTGATAGGAAGTCTCTGAGGCACAGAGATGGGCAGAAGTAGCCTGATTCTAGGACCTGCCCTTGCTTGACCACTGGCTGGGAGTGCCTGGAGGTGGGGGGGACAGGGGTCCTGGGCCTGATGGAGGGCACGTGTCCTGCTGTGAACACCACAGCGGATCAAAAAATACAATAACTCCGGGCTGAGGCAACGACCCCTTCCCAAAGCAGGTTCTATCAACGGGAGCTCTGAGCAGGCAACGTTGTGGCCACCTTAATGACTAATACGTAAGAGGTAAAAATTCATCTTTTACAAATGAGCGGCATTTGAGACCTGTTTTGTCGTTCATAGATGTTTGCGTGTATTTTGTGGTTTGGTGTCTAAGTGTCAGCCCTCCTGTTTCTGAGTGCCAGCAGTGAAGCAAACAGCTTGCTACTGCCACTCCACAGGAATCTCCTGCTTGTTGCATCTTTGACGTTCGTATGATCCTTTCCCGGTTCTAACCAGGGCAGTCAGTGGGAGTTCGGATTCAGCCCTCCACCTGGCTTTTTTGTATGATCTTAGGAGGGTTACTGAACTTTTTAATCCTCAGTTTTCTCGACTTGTAAAATGGTAAGAATAAAATAAAAGGTGGATAGTGAGGATTTAATGAGAGAACACATATAAACCTCTCAATATGCTGCTCGGCATGTGTTAAGCACCTTAAAACTTTAGCAGTTCTTATTGTGACTGTAATTTTTGAGTATCCTTCTATTATCTATCCATTTCATCCTCTTATCCAGAAATATCTGGGTTACTGTATATGTTATATTGCTTCCATTTGAGCTGAGGAGCTTTGCTTTGAAAGCTCCAACTGAGTCTTTCAACTTAATATTTAATAGAGAATAAGTGATGTCAGAGGTCCATAAAGTACCAAATTAGGCCCGTGTCTAGTGCTGTAGATTTTAAATGTGACATTTTGCCTATTTGCAAGCAAAATGCAAGTTTCATGAAGTGTACTAAGCTTTCATACTTCTGAGAACAAAAATAAATGTCAAGGACCCTGAGGTTTAGGGATAAAAGGAAGCGTGTTACCTGTCTGGATGGAGGCCAGGACACCTGCAGTTCAGAGACCTGGTTTGCTAATCAAGAAATGATACACATTTTGTTACTTTTGTTGCTTTGTGAGAAATGCTCACCATAAAATGATAAACTGCTTGAGAATGTGCATGATGGATAGTTTAAAAAGTAAAGGATTTCCCTGGTGGCGCAGTAGTTAAGACACGGGTTCGAGCCCTGGGCCGTGAAGATCCCACATGCTGTGGAGCAACTAAGTCCGTGTGCCACAACTACTGAGCCCACGTGCCACAACTGAAGCCCGCACACCTGAAGCCCGTGCTCTGCAACAAGAGAAGCCACCGCAATGAGAAGCCTGCACACCGCAAGGAAGAGTAGCCCCCGCTCACCGCAATTAGAGAAAGCCCGTGTGCAGCAACAAAGACCCAATGCAGCCAAAAATTAATTAATTTTTTAAGAAAGTAAAGTATTTTGAATTATAAACAGTGGGATTCAATACAGTATTGTGTGGACCGAAACCAAGTGATTTGTGAAACTGTTTTATCACTGGCCCCTGCCAGTTATGGAAATTGCTCCTCGTGTGAAAGTATAAATTTGTGGGTTTCAGTTGTGCTGCCCTTGTGTTTTGTCCAGGAAATTACATACCACAGAGACAGATGAGTATTAGTAGCTTGCATATAGTCGGGAGAAAAAAGAATAGAATATATATTCTAAGAAACTATATAAAGAAAGTGTAGAGGGCTTCCCTGGTGGCATGTTGGTTAAGAATTCGCCTGCCAATGCAGGGGACACGGGTTCGAGCCCTGGTCCGGGAAGATCCCACACGCCGCGGAGCAACTAAGCCTATGCGCCACAACTACTGAGCCTGCGCTCTAGAGCCCGTGAGCTACAACTACTGAAGCCTGTGCGCCTAGAGCCCGTGCTCTGCAACAAGAGAAGCCACCGCAATGAGAAGCCCACGCACTGCAGCTAAGAGTAGCCCCCGCTCACCCCAACTAGAGAAAGCCTGTGCACAGCAACGAAGACCCAGTGCAGCCAAAAATAAATAAATAAAATAAATAATTTTTTTTTAAAAATTAAAAAAAAAAAGAAAAGGTAGAATATATAGTATGTTGAGTGCTGATAAATCTATGGAGAAAAATAAAACTGAAATGAAGGCTTTGGTTTTGAGTGACAAGGGTTACCATAAACTGTGACTGTTTTTCCAAAGGCCCATATTTTAAGATGCTGGCTGGGTTTAGGGGTGTAGTGTGTGGCTGGGAAGCAGAGCTAAATGCATGGTCTGGGTGATGTTGGGATGGTTCTTACTAAAAGAGCACTAACTGTGTGTCACACACTATTCAGGGACTTTACACATATTCATTGAGATTAATTCTCGGAGCAGCCCTATGAGGAAGTTACTTCTGTCTCCATTATACAGATGGAGAAATTGAGACACGGCATGGTTATATAACTTGGCTGAAGTCACGAAGCTAGTCAGTGGTGGAGTTGGATTCAGACCCACGGAGTCTGGCTCCAGAATATGTTCCGAAAAGGAAACTGTGTCTGGGAAAGAAGGGCTGGCCCCTGTTTCTCCATTAGCTTGTCAGGAAGTATAAGGAGTAAGTATTAGGGAAGAATGGAAAGGTAAAAGAAAAAAATGGCTCAGGGAAGAAGTGGATCCATATATGCTTGTTCTCCTTCTCTGTTCTCTCTTGGACATGGGCTTCCAACTCCCATTTTTTTCCCATCGTAACTGAAGGGTTGATGCTTACTGGGGAGATGCTCCAGTGTATTAAGAGAGCTGTACCTTAATTCATCTTTTCCGTGGTGAAAACCAATGAACTCACTTCGTATTAGGGGATGGGTTTGCCCAACACAGACCATTGGAGAATGATTTGTAACTAGGGAAGCTAGTGGTTGATTTCAACCCAAGGCTGCATATTGTATTGTCTTTTTTCTTCTTCATTAATGCTTTGGGCAATTATCCTCCGTCTTTATATATTATTGATCTTTGCATCTAAGTAAAACATCTTTCCTTAACCTAAATTCCTTTACATCAAAAAAAAGATTCTATACACCTTTTTCCAAAAAAGATTTAAGGCAATTTTCAAAAATACTTCAAATATACCACAATAAAATGAAATAAAGGAGATAAGGAAAATAATGATAGGAAAAAAAAGCAGAACTGGAAATAAGTTAACATCAATTCATGTGTACTTAAAAGTGATGGGAAACAAATAGGATTATAGACTCCTGGTAATCCACACAGAAAGGAAAATATAAAGTAAAATGCAGTGTTCTTTGGGTTTGAAAAGATGAATAGAAGTGTAGTTATCTGTGTGCCACAGAGAGAAACTTCCATAGTTCCTTATATAGAGATATTGTGTGAAGTAATGAGTGTCATTTGTGATACTGATGGTAAATTAAAAAGTGTATACAAAAGATACATTGGACTGTTTCTTAAAATGACCTTTATCGAGGTCTATAACATAATATCCAAGAAAAATTCAGCCAAAACAGTTCTGCTAGGGTCAAACATGACATGGTTCCCATGTGCATGTCCTGATTATTCTGGCTTGATTCAAGGATCAAATTCAGTGTGCTTGCAGAAGAAAGTTCAAGATTATATTCTCTGACAAATGCTTTAAATTTAGATATGCTGTGCCAATAAAGAAGGACAGACTTATATGAGTTATAGTTTCTGATCATGTTTATTTTAAAAATTAAATTGTTTTTCTTTTATTGTATAATGAAAGCATTCAAATTTAGAAATTGTGTATGACTTCCTCTGAGAGGAGATGTAAACTGATGCATTTTCTGTTCAATATACATAGATGATAATGACGTTTGAGTCTCAGACCATCTCAGGGAGAAATAAAGATGACAGAAATTGCAAAAGCTTATGTTATTTCCCCCCCCCCCCCCCGCGGTACGCGGGCCTCTCACTGCTGTGGCCTCTCCCATTGTGGAGCACAGGCTCCGGACGCGCAGGCTTAGCGGCCATGGCTCATGGGCCCAGCCACTCCGCGGCATGTGGGATCTTCCCGGACCGGGGCACGAACCCATGTCCCCTGCATCGGTGGGCAGACTCTCAACCACTGCGCCACCAGGGAAGCCCGCTTATGTTATTTATTTATTTATCTATCTATTTATTTTTAAACAAATTACATTGTGGGAGAATTGGCTTCCTTTACACCTTCACGGTTCCTTTACATCTGTTTTTCTTTGGTGTATGCTTAGCGAACATTCTACACAAGCAAACCTTAGAGAATGTGCTTGTCTCTCTATATATTGATACAATACGTATGTACATATGTGTATGAAAGTCCCTTGACAGGATGGGCTCTTCAGGTGGTATTTCAGGTTGATTTACCATGTGGTTTCATCCAGTACATGCAAACATAGACCCTTTCCCTTGGAAGGTCACTAGTAACCATTTTCTACCCTAGTTCTCTCCCCACTTCCTACCATGGCCCATCCCCAGCATCTCCCAGCCCCTCCCAGCTCCTCTGGGGACATCTTTGCCAGTTACAGGTTGCCTATTTTTCTTCACTGTTTCCCTTCCTACCAGGTGTTTCTACTTCACATTCTCAATTCCTTCCCCTTTCAAAAGTAAATAAGTAAAATGACAGGAAAAACCAACCTTTTGTCGAACCATCCTTGGGCCCCTCCACCCCCAGATAATACCATGTCTCTTCAAAGGTAAGTAGAAATATTAATTTTTAAAATTATATTTGATTTAGCTATGAGTTGAGTTTCTGTTTCCTGCATCCATTTAACTAGTAAATAATTGTGAATTTTTTTTGTCCTTTTCTCTGAAACATAAAAAGCATAAGTGCTGAATTTATTTAAAGTGGAAACTGAGATTTAGGGACATATACTAAATTTGAGAACTCAGGAGGCATTCCTTTTATTTTTCCACAAACCGTTTCCTCTGAGCAGAAGTGTTTACTGGTTTGTTATTGTTATTTTGTTTTTCACTGGCAAAATAAATAATGTATTTTGGGTTATACAAGGTTAGTCATATTAACAAGAACCAGTTTTTGTTACCTAAAGTTATTTGTTTCAAAAGTTGTGATTCTGAAAGCCCATTGTCATCAAAAGAAAAAAAAAGTTTTTTGTATTTATGTTTGTTCCAGATCATAAATACTTTTGTTTTTTATAATATAATGCATCCCAGGGATACAAAAAATAGTCAGCATTTCATTTTGTACATTCACACTTTTACAGCTGCTTGCAGGGTATGTGTAAAAATAACTGGACTACAAGTTCACTTTTCTGGCAGATTAGGATAGCAACATAGATGATTGATATTAAACTACTCAGAAATGCTCTAGTAGAGATAACTTTAAAATGTGTAAGATAAAGTCTTAGATTAACTTTATGTACATAGTGTGTTTGCAGCTAAAATTAATTTTATAAAGTTTTGAACTTATATCTCAAGTTTGGTTGACAACTATTTCTGCAGCTTTTTTCTTAATTACATTAACGTAAAGTTTTAAAATCCCATAGTGTGAACTAAACTTAATTTGTACATTTTATGGAATCCGTTTTGGACATTTGGTATAATATTTCTTATACTTTGACAAAATTTTCTGATCACCATTCAGCAAGTATATGACAAGAGGAAAAGAGAAAATTAATGAGTCATGATTCCTAGAAAAAGCAGTTTATTTTATGTAGCTAATATACATGACTACATTTTGATATTATTCCAGACTATGCATAATTACTTCATTAATTGAACAACATAGATGGCCAAGTGGAGGATATTAACATCTTCTTGTAGTGGTTGTGATGATGACATGAAATAATACTAAGCTCCTGGCACAGAGTCTTGTATGTAATAAATAATGATAGTAACTAGTAAGCAAATAAATGAAGTGGATAAGTAAAAAAATACAACCGGATTATATTAGTGTTGCAATGATATGAGACCTTATTTTCAACCAAGGAGAGAATTTTTTTCCATATATAAGCTAATTTTAGTAAATTTTCTTGGTGAGGTCTGAAAGCCTTCCAAGGCTTTCATGACAGTGTTCCATCCTGCCTCTCCTTATTCCTCCTTGCACATTCCTTTGCTCTTTTCCTAGAAGAACTGCACTTCTCTGCCATCCTGTTTGATGTTAGCAGCCTAGCTGACTTTTCGGAATCAGGCTCTCCCAGTTGTGACCTATCACTGCCATATTCATTTTTCTTAAATAGTACTTTCACAAGACCTCTTCTCAGCAAGTAAATGTTCAGCTATCTCCCATTTGCCCTTACAGTTAGAATCTAAAAGCCAAAGTATCTTACCTTTCCACCTCTCATCGGCGTGCGTTCTCTGCATTTGCTTGGTGTTTCTTCTTCCCGTGGTGGACTTTACTTCCCATTCCTGCCAACTCCTTATAGCCTCCACCGTCATGGGGGAACTTCTCCCCTTGTGTGGACAGTGCTGTTTTCTCGTCCCCAAAGCCAATGTAACGCTTCACTCTGCCATAATAGAAGTATACCTGCAGTTTCATGTTTATTCTGGGTGTGATGGATTAAAGATGACCACAAATTATTTGACTTTCTTCCCATGGAGGTGTGATGTCCGTGTGCCTTTCCCTTGGCCATGGGCAAGCTCTGTGATGCTCTGACCGACACAATGTGGCAGAGGGACACTCTGCCTTAAGAGATGGGCAGCTTCGGCTGCATTTGTCTTCCTAGAGCGCTCGTTCCCCAAGCCTCCGTGTAGAAAATCTGACTACCCTGAGGTGGTTCTGTTTCTTTTATGAAAGAAAGGACTGTAATGGGTTCCTGACTCTAACTTATGTTTTATATATATATATATATTTTTTATTTATTTATTTTTGGCTGCATTGGGTCTTTGTTGCTGCGCGCAGGCTTTCTCTAGTTGCGGCAAGTGGGGGCTCCTCTTCGTTGCGGTGTGTGGTCTTCTCATTGCGGTGGCTTCTCTTGTTGCGGAGCACGGGCTCTAGGGCACGCGGGCTTCAGTACTTGTGGCGCGCAGGCTCAGTAGTTGTGGCGCACGGGCTTAGTTGCTCCGCGGCTTGTGGGATCTTCCCAGCCCAGGGCTGGAACCCGTGTCCCCTGCATTGGCAGGCGGATTCTTAACCACTGCACCACCAGGGAAGCCCTAACTTATGTTTTAATTTGAGACTTTCCCCAAAAGAGTAGTCTCCAAAGTACAGTGTGAAAGACAGTGTGTTTAGGTGTAGGAAGTAAATATTATAAATTGCATTGCTAAGTATTTTTGTTGAATATTTTAAAATTTCCATTGGGTGCATCACTTATATTTTAGTAATGTGTGATATGTAATACGTGGTTTTGATTTATGTATGCATATACATCTACTTGAGGTATAATGTATATTTTAATGAGAAATTGCATTGTTAAAGTGTTCGAAGTTCCAGGAGTCTGTAAAAATAATCCTGGACCTCTGTGCGTATATGTACCTACCTGTGCCTCCTAGAAAAAGAGCAGTAATTAACTTCTGATGCAGAGTTACAAGTCCCTGAAATGTGGAGAATGCACGTATAAAAGAGACGTGAGCCAAAGGCTCTCCTTGCAGATTTCCAGATCTATGCCTCTAATTTGATTTATTCGCCCCAAATCAGTTCCATTTCTTTAGGTGCCTACATAATTTCTCTACACGTTTCATCATAATATCAAAATGTAAAATGGAGATTTTATATTTTCCGAATTTTCTTTCTTTATACAGCAAGCAAATCAATCTTGAACACCCATGATAGCTGCATAGTGCTGGGCTAGGTGCCGATGTGGCAGAGATGTGGAAATTGTGGTCCCATCTCTCAGCTCACAGAACGTTAGTGAAAGCTATGCTCTGGGCTGTCTAGAGAGGAGTGAGGTAACAGAGAACTTTCCAGCCTTGTGAGAAGGCGTAAGGGAAAGGAAAACTCTGGAAATGACCCAAGACATTTAGAGGCCAGTGAGCTGTCCATTCTGGTTACAGCATAGGATATGTGTCCAGTAAAACTGGACTGAAGTTGGAAGGATGAGATAGGAGTAGAGAGTCTTGAATGACAGGGTGAGGACCTTGACGACCCCTCCATAGGTGTGAGATACAGCCCAGCAGGTGGTTGAGCAGGCTCCAGATGGAGTAGGGAAGGTGCTTTGCTTATCAGTTTCCCCCTGTGGTGATCGTACTTTTGTTCGCCATTTGTGGCTTCTGTTCCACAGCCAAGCTAGGAGGTTTGCAAGGTTAAGGGTCATTGTTTTGCTCTTCCGTGTCACTACAGCCACGTTGATGACCAAGTAGCTTAGATTCAGATGATGCTTAGTTGGACTACATAATTCCAAACCTTCAAATCTGAGTGGTGAAATGTATTTCTGAGAAGGAAGATTCTTCACTTTCAGTTCATTATTATGTAGCATTTCTTATTTTAAATTATAAATTACACTTCTATTCCAATTTGGAAGATTCACCAAAAATCCCATAATATGGACAGGATGATGATATTATCTGTAGTTAACAAATGAAGAAACTGGGTCCAAGAGGTTTCAATCAGCTTCTCATGGTCACTTCTCTGATTAAGTGCAAGACTAGGAATAAAGTTCACATGTTTGGAATTCTGTCGCTATGCTGTCTCTAGTTACTCTAAAGATAGTATAATCCTGGAGAAAGAGAAATTGAGCTTTGAAAATAATAAAGAAACATTGTGCTGTTGTCCTCTTTAAATGGAGCGGCTGGGCCCATGAGCCATGGCCGCTGAGCCTGCGCGTCCGGAGCCTGTGCTCCGCAACAGGAGAGGCCGCAACAGTGAGAGGCCCGCGTACCGCAAAAAAAAAAAAAAAAAAAAAAAGGTGATAAAGTATACTGAATTTTTTCCTCTGGTAATTTAGTATTTTTTCTTTAACAAGGTACAGTTGGCAATTAGGAAAGTGACCCTGTCACTTTAAGAACTCCATCCATGGGAGCTGCATGCCTTGAAAATGAGTGCTTGTTTTTCTTTTATTTAAAAAAAAAAAAGTCTCTGGATGAACAAGTCCCAGAGATAGGCAAATGCGTACAGGTTGTTGAGTTAAATGCCTTTAGATCTTGAGTAAGAACACACAGACATTAAGAAAAAAACGTATCTGGGGAAAATTATTGCTGTGACACTGGGTATATTCTATAAGCTTTACTTATTGACTTTATTTAAAAAGCATAACACTTTTGCTGAGATAGTTTGAATCTTGAGTTGAAGGGAATTATGATGAATGTCATGCTCTTCTTTGGCTCAGGGGGTTAGATCAGTTCTATTTTAAGGATGACACTCGGGGAAATAAAGAAAATAAAACTGATCATTTTCTCCACCAATTATGCTAAAAGCACATGGCCCCTTATAATTTTCTTCTTTAAAGAGCTCCAAAACTTAGGCTTAGTAATGAAATAGGCTTTCCTATTCTTGTGTAAGGCTTAAAGAAATCTCTGCTTCTCTCTATTCTGACTCACTGCTGTTTTCCCAGAGTGCGTGTCCATTTTGGATTAGCAGTTGAGAAATGATGATTTAATAGACTCTCACTGCCACTTCTGAAGTGCCCATGATTCTTAATTTTATTGAGAAGGGAAATAAAGCAGGTTATGAGAGTAATACTGAGTTTGCTCTGAAGCTTCAGAGTCTTCAGCTGTCTTTATCATTAGAGTGTGTTTCTACCATTACATAAATGATAAATATATTTTTTCTATGAATAATGACTCAGTAGCACTAATTTTAAAGTATAGTTTTTCAACAAAAATTAATTTTGTTGAAGTTAATATCTGGCATTATGTTTCTGGCAACATGAGGGTGATAGTTGCCAGTCCTCTATGAATGAAATTTGCTGTTTTAGGAGGAAATGAAATTTGCTGCTTTGTTCGCTCCTAGACACAGCAGTAAGATCTTTAAATTCTTTGCTGTAGATGGTACACTCAAGTATTTGGAACGATGCCATTTTACTATTTAGCATTTGACATACTGAAAATAAAAACAGTGGAAATTGAATGTCATTCCTATGACTCTATCTTCAAATTTAGTGTCAAGAATATGCTTTAAATGGTTAATGTGTAATAACGATGTAGTCTCATGTGCAAAAAAACATTGAAAAGACTTAGTATGACCCTGTCACTTTGAGAACTCCATTCCTGGGGAATTCAAACACAGATTGCAAACTATGAAACTCCGGTACGTACTGTGTGGATCCTTAGGTCCGCTCTCTTAGCCAGATTAGGAAAGATAGGACCAGAAACCCAAGTAAAGCAGGAGCCAACTGTACACAAGTCCAGCAGATTCATTAGCAGACAATTACTAGTAAACAATATCAACTTACTAGTATGTTCCTACAGAAAGAAAAATTATACTGGGATTGTAAAAGCCAGAATTAATAAGGGAAGACCAGAGGTGGTTAATTCATGTGAAAGGCAAGTGTAAAGAGAACAGTAAATCTGACTAGGGGTCAAAAGTGCTAGTTCTAGTCTGTAATTGACATCTATCCAACAGGGAAGTCTGGGTGATTTATTCAACCTGGGTTTCAGGGTCTCCTCCTCTAAAACTAGCACTTATCACAGAATTGTTGTGAAGGGTCAGATGATACAGTGCATGTTGAAGTGTTTTGCACTTTCCTGACTCTTTCCACGTAGAATAGATCATACTTGTGTCTTTGTCTCCCTTCCTTCCATACCTTGTCCTTGCAGTTTATTCTATTCATTTATTTCACATGTCCCTCTCTGCCTGTTAGACTGTCAGCTCATTAAGGTTTGATTCTGAATCATCTTATCTCCAGCTTCTAGCACATTGAAAGTTCTTAAGAAATGTGTGATTAACATTATTTTCCTAATCATTACTATGACATAAGATCTTCACACTAACTTTAAATAAGTAAATAAATTTGGGGTATGTTCTGGATACAAACCTTGAGCACTTTCTCAGATTCCTTTCATGGCCTCCTTTCCAAAAGCACCACCTGTTTCTGGGACTGTGTCCACCCCTGCCCTTGTCAAGTTTCCTGAACAGGCTGGAGTCTGCAGTGAAACCCCAGGGCTGTGTGGCCCTTGCACCCCACCCACTGAGCTCTGTCTGTGCCATTCACCTTGTGAGGGATTGAATAGTGGTCCCCAGAAATGTATGAGCAAGTCCTAACCCCTGGCACCTGTGATGGTGACCTTATTTGGCAATAGGGTCTTTCAGATGGCATTAAGGATCTTAAGATGATCTCTTTAAGTCCCATAACTGCTCTCCTTATAAAGGAGAGAAGAGGGCGATCTGAGCTACAAAGACACGGATAAGAAACACGGGGAGAAAGTGATGTGAAGATGGAGGCAGAGGGTGGAGGGATACAGCAAGAGCCGCCGGCAGCCACCAAAGTCTAGGAGAGATCCACGGAAAAGATTCTCGCTCACAGCCTCCCCAGGGAACCAACCTTGCCAACACCTTGGTTACTGAGTTTTGACCAACTGAAAACCAAAGCAACCAGCCAGAAAACATCCCTGTTCTTCCTTCCTTCCTTAGACTGTGCCACGATGTGGTTTCTTCTTGCACTCTTTCCAGGGAAGCCTCAGTGTCTACCTGTCACACTTGCCAAGCTCCCTGCATTCTCTCTTCCCAGTTCATTGTGGAGGCTAGCACTATAATAACACCATATGGCATTGTTTCGTGTTTTCACAGTTAGATATAAAGTCTATACATTTTTATAATCTCTTAAACAGTCCTAAGAAATGGGCGTCCATTCACTACACTGATATTACACTGATTATATGAGATAACTCAATGACTCCTTAATTGTACTTGGAAGAATTTCAAAATAACTTCTGTATTAATGAGACTAAATTTTAGTTGGTATTTCATTGTTGCTGGACTCTCTTCTTTTTTTTTTTTGGTCAAAGAGTGGCTTCAGGAGCTCAGCTGAGTTGGGAGAGGGCTGAACTGCCAAGTGTGGCGTTGCCAGAACATTCCATTAAAGCGCCAAGCCCAAACTGAAAGAGTTAAGCCTTTAATCACTTTACGAGATGACGCAAGCAACAGGTTAAAGTGGGAGAAAGTGCTGACGGCCCCTCACCCATTTTCCCCTACGGAACGGCGCACTGGTGGGTGTCAGGTGGGCCAGCCCAGATGGCTCACTGTGGAGCCAGCCCGGAACTATAGGCTCCGGCAGATTTATGGACCCTGGAGTGGGGAAGGGGTAGCCGAAGGGGTAAAGGAGTGGAAGAGTACTGGGACTGAGTCAGAGTTGAGAAAGGTGTCTTCAGGGTTTTGCTCTCCTCCTTCACGAGGAGGTTTTGGCAAAGACTCTTGAAGAAGACAATTGCCCAAAGCCTCCGATAAAGAGACCTAGGAATGAAGGCACCAGGGCTAGTTACGCAAAGCTGTGTAAGGGCACGACCAGCCAGAGGAGGGGGTAAGTCTTGACTGCAACTCCTTTCTTACAAAATTGATAAAAGTCTACAACTTTATGCCGTATTTACATCAAAAAGTTAAATTAAAATAAATAATAAAAATAATAAGTTGGTAATACTTACACTATGCTATTGTATTTGGGGCTATAAGCAGAGCCAGTGATACTGCCTACTCACAAGAATAAAGTTAAACTATATTTTTACTTTTGTATTAGCTTTGGGGCACCAGAGTACCAGACAGATATACACAATTAAGAGGAGGTTCTGTGAAGAACAACAAAACTGTTAGGAACATGGGATGATTTATTTGCTAAGTAAAATTAAGTTGACAAAATACCTGCGAACTGTGGGATAATATCAAACATTCTTCTGTTAGTGTAAGTGCAGTCCCTTTAAGAGAGGAGAAACACATGAGGCAGAAGAAATATTTGAATAAATAATATCTTTTTTTCCCAAAATTAAACAAAGACAGCAATCTACAAACCCAGTAAGTTTAGTAAACCCAAGCAAACGGAATACAAGGAAAACCATACTGATATGTAATATAGTCAGACTGCTGCAACCAAAGATAGGAGGGAAATCTTTTTTTTTTTTTTTTTTTTGCGGTACGCAGGCCTCTCACTGTTGTGGCCTCTCCTGCTGCAGAGCATAGGCTCCGGACGCGCAGGCTTAGTGGCCATGGCTCATGGGCACAGCCGCTCCGCGGCATGTGGGATCCTCCTAGACCGGGGCACGAACCCGTGTCCCCCGCATTGGCAGGCGGACTCTCAACCACTGCGCCACCAGGGAAGCCCAGGAGGGAAATCTTAAAACATCCAGAATAGAAGGTGCATAACCTACAGGAGAACAAAGATAAGAACAGCTAACTTCTCATCAGATACGACGGAGGCCAAAAAGATGATGGAGTGAGTGATGAGAAAATACCTGTCTACTTAGAATTCCACATCTAGAAATCAATATTGTTCTAACATGAGGACTCAGTAAAACATTTCAGGCAGACAAAAGCTAAGGCACTGTGTTGACAGCTTATTTGCACTAAAGGAAATACTAAAAATAATAGAAATGATTTAGGCTGAAAGGTAATACCAGATGAAAACTCAGATCTGTAGAAAAGAATGAAGAACAACAAAAGAATGAAGATAAAACAAAGGGCTCTTTTTGGTGTATGTCTGTCTGTCCTTGTGTCATATATATTTATTTATCTGTAAAACTGAACTCTTCAGAGCTTATATATAGCAATGCACTGGGAGATGTATAGCACGTGAGCAGCACCTCACAGTACTTAATACAATCTTACAAAAATAAGAGATATGATTTATTGAGTGCCTCCTGTGTGCCTGGTTACCATTCTTTATACATATAGCTCAAGTTTATAGCCCTTACTTTATAGACTAGGAAACCAAGGCTCAGATAAGTGAAGTCACTTACCTAACACCCTACAGCCTCTAAGTTGCAAAACAAAAATGTCAGCCCTTGCTCTCATATACTCCAAAATGGATGAACAAGGTTTTAACATTGTTTGTATGAATAGGAGACTGAAAATAACTTGATTCTGTACATAGGAAACTTTAATAAATTATTGTGTTTCCATTTGGTGGAATATTATGCAGCTGTTGGAGTCAGAGACCTAAGTGGGCTAACCTAGAGCAATATCCATGACATCATTTTAAGTGGAAAAAGTCCAGATTGAATATAATGAGAATAGTGTATTTATGTCTGTGTGTGTGTATGCGTGTGTGTGTGTGTGTGTGTATATATATATATATATAATATAAATATGCATATTTTGATGATTTTATGCACAAACACACATTCAATACATATACACATAGAGAGAGACCAGCTCTTAACAATACATAAGAACTGCTAAGAGATTTTGAATCTAAGGAGAAGTGCTTTAGAACTTGAGGGTCAGGATTGAAAGAGAGACCTCCTTTTTTACAGCACTCACTTTTGGTGTTTTTAAAATTTTTACTACATACTAGGATTTCTTCGCCTGATTTTAAAAAGCCTAGTTCACTACACTAAATTAATGGAGGACTCACACATAAGCTTATTAGGGGCAGAGGCCATTACTTCTTTCCTTTTTACCCAGCTTAAGTGCTGGTATATAGGCATTAATATTCATTGACCTTAAATTAAAAGGGTGTTGGTAATATTAAATAGTAAAATTTCTTTTAAATACTGGTATAGGGCTTCCCTGGTGGCACAGTGGTTAAGAATCCGCCTTCCAATGCAGGGGACATGGGTTTGAGGCCTGGTCCGGGAAGACCTCACCTGCCACAGAGCAGCTGAGCTCGTGCGCCACAACTACTGAGCCTGCTCTCTGGAGCCTGTGCACCACAACTACTGAGCCCATGTGCTACAACTACTGAAACCCGCGTGCCTAGAGCCTGTGCTCCGCAACAAGAGAAGGCACCGCAATGAGAGAAGCCCGCGCACCGCAACGAAGAGTAGTCCCCGCCCACTGCAACTAGAGAAAGCCCACGTGCAGCAATGAAGACCCAACACAGCCAAAAAATAATAATAATAAAAAATAAATAAATAAATTCTGGTGTAAGAGACAAACACAGAAATATATAGGACTGTTTAGAATAATACATAATGCAGGAGGTAATATTTGAACAGATGCTGAATGGGTAGTGTTTTGGGGGCTGAGCTGTGAAATAATATCACTTTAGGCAAGAATGATACACAGATGGGGAAGCAGAAAAGTGTAGATATGTGTTGGTGAAATGGAGTCTTTTTTTGGAAAATGATGAGCTGATGAAGGTAGTTTGGTGCCCTATGTGGAGCGAAGGGGGTTCCATTGATGGGTTTTGAACAGGGTGTCCCTCAGACTTAAGAGTATTTCAGAAAGATTAATCGGCAAGGAGTTCTTTCTCTGACGCAGAGTTTTAAGTCAGTCCTCTTTGCCATTATAAGGACTCCCTTCGTTTTCTCTTCTCCTTTCCTACTCTTCCAGCCTCCCCTCCCATGTTTTGACTCCACTTCCTTTTCCTCTGCTCTCTTTTTCTGGCATTTCTTCCCCTGCCTGGGCATGGCCGTGGCAGCCCAGTGACACCCTCCTGCTTTTCTGAGCTGCTCTGCTTACTCATAGAACCAGTATTCTCTCACACCACTGTTGAATATATCATTTCTTTTTTTTTTTTTTTTCATTTCTCTTTTCTGCATGTCTTTTTTTTTTTTTTAACTTCTGTCCACATGGACATGAAACTGTGATGGGAAACAGTATGGATCTTTCAGGGAGAAATACCCCCACAGGACTTGAAGCCAACAAAAGGGACAGTTTTCCTATTTCTGCTCCACAGAGTAGCAGGTTGGAGCTTGGAATAGCACATACCAGACTACAGTTTCTTTTCTCTGCAAAAAAAAAAAGATAACATTTTTTGCCTAGAATACCTTTCTCGTCCCCACTCTGTCCAGCACCCTCAGTTCACCTGGCTAACCCATGCTCATCCTTCACTTCTCAGAATGGATTCACTTCCTCTAGGGAGGCTTCCCTGACATCCCACACCCAGGTTGCATCTACACAACCCTGAACGATACATTTCTGTTATTACACTGAGGAGCAGTTGCCTGTTTGTCTGAATTCTCCACTGAGCTATAAATTTCATTCAGTTTTGTTTCATGTCTGTCATATTCATCTTTTATGACCACTTCCTAGCTTAGATGCTGGAATTTAGTAGACTCTCAGCAAATATTTGTTAAATGAATGAATGAATGACATGATATAAAAATATAGCAAGGTATTTCCTTATTGTTTTCTTGAAACTAAATTCCTCAGAACTTTTTTCATGTCTAACATTTTTTGTATTCATAGAATTGTAAAACATAGCTTTTTCCCCCAGAAGACACTACAGTATATCTGTTCTGACTTCATAATCATGTTTGTAAGAGGCACCATTTGAATCAAATGAATTCTTTAGTTTCGGTTTATTGCCTTCTGAAGGTAAATTTGAGAGGGGTAAGGAGACTATTTTGAGGATACTAGTGTGAACTTAGCAATAATTAACAGATTTGTTAAAGTGTTTGAAAAGACCACTTCACAGAAAGTCAGTGTTACAGGTCTTCCAGCTATTACATGTCTGTTCTACATCTTCTACATTCTAATTATTCTAACCTTTATTATACAGGAAGGCATTAAGGATTTGCTGACTAAAATGAGGCTTAAGAATATTGCACCAGTAGAAAACTGCTCCTTTCCAGAAGCTGTTAAGAAGCTCTCACTGTCATAAGCTCTCATTGTAATTCTAATCTGCTCTTCTGTGCTTCTGTGAAATTAGCTAATCATACCCTGCCTGGGTTCCCAGTGTGGTCTTTCATATCCTGCACACCACCGTAAAAGAGGCCGTTCACTGTTGGACTTCCCAGTCAGATGGAGCCCAAGTAGTTGAATATGGTCGCCCCGCAAAAGAGTGGACGGGGGAGGCACAAACCTGGGTTTGCAGGAGCAAATGGGAGTGGTTTGCCCTCCTTTTGCAAAGCTTCTTCAGCTGGGAAGTCGTTTTTGACAAGATGCTTTGTCACATGCTTGACATCTTTTTTCTTTTTTTTAATGAGGGAGTGACTGGAAGATAATTTAATCTGAAATGCTGACACCTACGTAGCTACAGATTAATGGGATACTGTCTGAAAACTTATTTCAGCACCTCAGAGACAGAGTCTACGTAAACAGAAGATGGTATGAATAAAGTAGCGGCACGTCGTGCCCCTGTCTTGGCCATTTAACTAGGCTGTGGGTAGACCATTGCCCTTGCTCTGTGTCTGCCCTCACATTGGCTGAAAAGATAATTTGGTATCACGGCAAATGTGGACCTTATAAGACCAGGATATTGCCTACTTGTAACACAGTTATTAATTTAGCAACCTATCTTTTGGATGCTTATTTTATATGGGAAGGAAAACAATAATTCCACTGCAGTGGACGTTGTTGAATCACGTAATGTTATTAACAAAATGTGTAATCTTCTCAGCTTTGAAACATTCCTTCAGGATCTCCAAAAGATCTTTATTTATTTATTTATATATTTTTTTGCGGTACGCGGGCCTCTCACAGCTGTGGCCTCTCCCGTTGCGGAGCACAGGCTCCGGACGCGCAGGCTCAGCGGCCGTGGCTCACGGGCCCAGCCGCTCCGCGGCATGTGGGATCCTCCCGGACCGGGACACGAACCCGTGTCCCCTGCATCGGCAGGCGGACTCCCAACCACCGCGCCACCAGGGAAGCCCAAGATCTTTATTTTTAAAGTGTTTCTAGGATCTCACTCCAGCAAGAACAACACAGTTACAAGCATGGAAGGGAGTCAGACATGGGGACGGGGGCAGGAGTGGACGTGTTGTAAGGGCTAGGCATCCTGCCTCGACCGAGGCAGTGACATGGTGCGAAGCTCACAGTGTGAAATTTAGACCCTCAGGTTGCTGTGTTCTGAGAAAGCAAAGTTAAGATCTAAAAGGAATCTTATGGCAAAACCTTCTGTAAAATAAAACCTCATATAAGAGAAAATAATGTAAGTGAACTTCAATGCATACATTTTCGTAAACCTGTATGTTCACCTGTCCGATCTTGCTGGGAAGGGGAAGATAGTGCACAACTCCATTGTGGCAATCTTGAAGTCAACTTGATTTTGGCTAAACATTTCCCCGTTCATTATGACATAAGGTCATAATTAATATTCTGAAACGGAGCATTATTAATTTTTATCTATTGTGTTTATCTATTTTATCCCACTATGAAAACATTACTTTATGGACAAATTTCATTATCTTAGGATGCCTGGGAACCTAGCTGTCACCTGTGTCTTCGCTGTGTCTCAGGTTCATAGGATTAGGGCACAAAGCTTACCTGTCCACAGGAGTCACAGAGCAGGCCGGGAGTTTGCTGTTAAATGGGCAAGGCTAGTCTTTTCATTCTCGGGCCATATGCCACCTCCCATCTCTTTTCTGAAACATGCACCAATCTTGGTCTGCCTTTTCCTTCCCCTTTTTTTCTTTTTTTTTGCGGTACGCGGGCCTCTCACTGTTGTGGCCTCTCCCATTGCGGAGCACAGGCTCCAGATGCGCAGGCTCAGCGGCCATGGCTCACAGGCCCAGCCGCTCTGTGGCATGTGGGATCTTCCCAGACCGGGGCACGAACCCGTGTGCCCTGCATCGGCAGGCGGACTCTCAACCACTGCGCCACCAGGGAAGCCCTCCTTCTCTCTTTTGATAAGAGATGTGGGAATAGAGAAGTATATCTCCACTAGGGAAAGATATAAATTCCAGCTCAATGATAAATTGCAAATGAGATTTGGCCTCAGTGTTGGGAAGCATCAGGGGATGGCAGGGCTGTGGCCCCCTGGGGACCCATCCCGTCCTGAGCAATAGTCCCTACATAACTCCTACTCGTCCCTGCCATGCATGATCTGGGCACAGTGTGGACCAATTTCCCGATTATTTCAAGAGAAAGCAGGTATTAGGTTTTCATTTTAAAATTTCTTGATTTTAAAAGATTGCTCCCCAAAAGCATGTGTGTCACCTGTGAAGTTTCCTTACTAAGATCCTTGACCGCAAACTCTAGCCCTGCATTTGCAGATGTGAGATGGGCATTTTCACTGAGCAGTCTTTGCTTTCACCTCGAGTTTGGTTTCACTAATGCTAAAGTGACTACCTCCTGTTAAAGCTAGAAAAGTTGCTCCTCTGCTTAATATTTTATTTCAGTTAATGACCCCACCCCTCCCCAGTGCTCCTTTTGATGTTATTTTTAAGTTCCTCAGTACTGTTAGGCAAAGTCTATATTTTTTTCTTCATAATCCTCTCAAAATTATCTTCCCCTTTTCATCTCCACTAAGCACCTACTCGGGTTATCATCATTAACTTATTCCTGAACAAATGCAATAACTTGGCTACTTTTCTTCATTCAAGGAGAGAAATTTATTAGTCGGTGGGTGTTGAACATTGTGTGATGTGCTTGGGACACAGCGCTGAATAAGCCACATTCCCCGACTGCTGTGATGGTTCTCATTCAGCTGTCTTTTTTTGGCAAAATCTCCTGTACAGACATCAGGTGTATCTTTCTTAGTTTCTATATTGATCATGCCCCACCCTCTAGAACATCTATAAATCCCTCCTGCTACCAAATGGATTCTAAACTGCTTAGAGTTGAAGGCTTTTCTTAGTCTAGCTGTGGTCTGCCCTGTATTCCAGCCTTCATTTATCACAGTGCCTTCTGCGGACATGACAGTCTTGTATCTTAACTCCCAGCTTACTTCTCCACAAACCCCATCTGCTCTCCATCCTGTTACCCTCCAACTGTCCCCCACAAACAATGGAAAATATCTAGTTCTTTTCTATCTATGGGAACTTGATCATGACATGGTTTAGAACAAGCGTTGGCAAACTTTTTCTGTAAAGGATCAGGGAGTAACTACTTAGGCCTTTGCAGCCCACATGGTTTCTGTTGAAACTACTAAGTCTGTAGTTGTAGCCTGAAACCAGCCAGAGAAGATGTAAAGGAAAAAGCATGTTCCAATAAAACTTTATTTACAAGACAGATGGCTGACAGACTGTAGTTTACTGACTCCTGACTTAGAATGTCCTCCTCTATGTCTGTGTTGCCGAATTTTCTGTTCTCTGATGCTTTCTCATTGTCACCACCAGAAAAGAATTCTTGTTTTGATTTGTGGCACTCGCCTCTATCATATCTACTGTAACAAAGTGGTTACCTCCTCAGCAAGACGACAGATTCCTGGGTGACAGGGTCAAGTGTCATTCTTCTTTATATCTCCTGCATTCAGTGTTGAGTGAATGAAAATATGAAGACATGAAAATTATATAATGTAATAAATCAGCATTACCTCAATAAAAAATAGATCTAAAATTTTAGAAATAAACATTTGCTCTATTTCACTGAAATTTCTGGATTTTGACATGTATCACAATTCCAAATGTTTAGATAGAACTTAGTGAAAAAAAGCAGTAAAAACCAGTGCAGGGAAGACCAAATTCTTGTTATAGTTATACTACTCTTTCTTCCTTTCAAATATGGAAACCAGTAAGGAAAATTGAAACCATACATGTGTTGAATTTTGTAGCATCAGTCAACTCCAATTAAGTGTAAGGAAAAAAGCTCTCATTTAAAACATTAAAGTATGATAGAAAGACAAAGCTATTTTCTATGATTTTTGTGCATGATAGTTTAGGTAAAGAACATTCAAAATCCCAATTAAAATCTCATTAGCCTTTCAAATTAACTATAAAATTATCATTAATAGTATCTATGATAAGCCTGAAAATCTCAGTGAAAACAAATTTTAAAAAAGAAGAGAATTAAGTAGTGTCTAATTTTTTAAAGTATTGTAGGAAACTTAGTATAAACTTTTTTTTCATAAACACAACAAATAAATACTTAGATTTTGGAAGAAGAGCCCTCATGTATAATATCAATAAAAAGGATAACATATCTGGGAAGAAATTCAGTAATAAGTATGTAGGAATCACATGAAAAACTTCAAACCTCCACTATTGGCCTAAATGAATGACTGAATACATGGAAACACATGGCATGATTTTAGGTGGGAAGATTTGGTATCGTGAAAATATCAAGTCTCCATAAATTAATCTCTAACTACATTGCATTCCCAATCAAAATAACAAAGTACTATTTTAGGAATACTTACAAAGATGCTAGAAAAATAAACCTAAGATAATATCAAATTTATCAATCATATCAAATTTATAAATCTTAATCTATAAAGGAAAAATATTTTCCTTTCAAAAAATCCATACTACTATATATACAAAGTCAAATGACAAACATGCTTGTATAATAGTTGCAAAAACAATTACAATAAGAACAACAACAACAGATAGAAGAGAAATATCCTTAAAATACAAAGAGAGGAATACAAACCACGAAATAGAAAATTAAGCGTAGAGCGACTCACAGTTAAAGAAATTTGAATAAGTAGACAGTAACCATATGGGAATAAAGCTCAGCCTCATTACTAAGTAAAGAAATGCACATTAAAATGAGGTACTTTTTTAAACTACCAGATTGGCAAAGATTAAAAGGTTTGTTAATTCTCAGTATAGTAAGGGTATCGGTAAATGGGCACTCTTCACAGCCTCTTGATTGAGAGTGTAAATCGGTATAGAGCTGTTGATAGGCAGTTTGGTTAACTTTGAAATGTGAAGTGCACATCTCCTTCAACTCTTCCCAAGAGTCAAATTCCCCCCCTTAGGAAGATTTCCTACTTGTGTAATTTTGAAAGGTGTTATTGAAATTACAGTGGTTACACCTAAATGTTCATTAATAGGAGACCCACTGAATTACGGTAAATCAGTACTTTGGACTACTAAGTAGTTATTAAAACGAATTAGACAGTTTTGTAGGTATTATTATAGGACAGTCTTCAAAATATAGAGGGAAGAAAGCAAGATGTAGACTGTTCTACGCATGTTGTTACAGTTTCTTCTATATAAGTTGTTTTGCACTTGATATGCATAAAAATTTCAGAAGAGTTAGTAAGAAATTAGTGTCTGTAGCATAGTGTCTATAGTAGGTCAGGAGATGGTGTGGAAATTGATTTTAGATATATCAAAATTTATATCTATTTTCAATTTAATCATATTCTATCTTTATAACAATAGTCTTGTTGCAAATAAAGATTATCAAGCTTTGCCTAGATACTTTGCACCAGAGAAAGGCAGGATGCAATTTTTGAGTATGAAAAATACTTATTAGGTTAGTAACAACACAGCTTCTCATACTAAGTATCACTTATATCACTGTAATGAATGTAATCTAAACCTTAACATATTTTCGGGACCTCCTGCCTCATAGCTGGGTATGGCAGGAATCACAGTTGAATTTGTTAAACTTTTTTTTTTTTCCTCTACTCCTGATTTCCTGGAAGGTATTTTTGCCCAAACGCACTTGGGCTCAGTGTACTCTCTCACTCTTTCCTCTGCCCCGCCCCCGGGAAAATGAGTTAGCAGAAATGTGGGCAGAATAACCTGGTGGGGTGTTTGCTGCTCTGGGCAAGGCTGTGAACCGGGGCGTAAAGCCCCCACCTTGGCAGAGGGGACCTGCCCGGTCCAGAGCTGTCAGCAACAAGGTACGTGAAGTCAACCTCAATCAGCCTGTTCTCCAGGAGAGATTTTGTCAGGGTGATGAAGACCTCCATATTCTGACTCTTTGGTCTTACTGTTCATTTGTCCAAAACTCATCTGAGAAGACAGATGGTACTTATTGAGTCTCCTCAAAACTCCACTGTTATACTATTCAAGACCTGAAATAGTCCTGAGAACTCACCATTGCGAGCCTCTCAGTGTATAGGTGAAGAAACTGAGGTTCAAAGCAATGAAGAAACTTGTACAATTTGAGACAGTAGCTGAACTGAAACTAAGGCACAGATTTAGTTCTCTTCCAGTAATTAAAAGAGTTTGGGGGCTTCCCTGGTGGTGCAGTGGTTGAGAGTCTGCCTGCCGATGCAGGGGACACGGGTTCGTGCCCCGGTCCGGGAAGATCCCACATGCTGCGGAGCGGCTGGGCCCGTGAGCCATGGCCGCTGAGCCTGCGCGTCCGGAGCCTGTGCTCCGCAACGGGAGAGGCCACAACAGTGAGAGGCCCGTGTACCACAAAAAAAGAAAAAAAAGAGTTTGCAAGGAACCACTAATATTAAAAACAAAAGACTCTTGGGAATTGTGTTTCATGTAATTAAGTATTAGAAATCTACAACTGATGGACTTATACATTGCTGATTTACTAATGGTTTTTATGTAGACTCGTGCAAGATGACCAGTACAATTTCTCAGTAAGACATCTGGATCCACCTGAAAGATCCCCAGTTACTATTTGGAGAACTGTGTTTTTCTTGCTAAACTAGACACAATAGGCCAGGCTTTACTTGGCAGGTTATTACCTTGAACCACAACCCAATTATTACATGGGTTTTATAAAAAATCCTGTCCATCCTGTACTGAAAATATCTCAGCTAAATTAATCTCTGTGGGAAGTTGCTCTTACCACATATTTATAAGCTGGAAGTTTATTTATAGTTGAAGTTTCTTGAAAACTTTGTTTAAAAAAAATAGCTTTAAAAATTATTTGGATAGACTTCCAAACACACAGTAGGGATTTGAAAAGCACTAAGGCTCATAAGGGTTTTGTATTTAGTTAATAGGTTCCTACTGAGCAGAAGATTAAAATCCCCAGCTTGCAATGTGATTTAACTCTAAAGTCAACTAATCCAGGTTCTGAGGTTTAATAGTGTCCAGTAGGGTCCTTAAATACAGACTGTATACTAAGGATAAAAGCACTAGTTGAGCCTGGCTGAATTCATGTTATGTTCACTTCAGTAGACTATTAACCTGATATTGAACATACATATGTGGATATTTGCACATATGACACCTAAATAGGTTACCAAAAATATTTGCATATTTTCAGCTTTTTACTTCATCTCTTCCCTAGGGAAAATGTTTCTTCCAAGCAGATACAAATAATTTCTTTGCCCCAGGGTCTTCTTTTTTAATCATCTTGATATTAAAGCATTCATTGCCGTTGTTCACTATTCCATTTTTCCATGTCTGTCTGGACTGGGGCAGTCGGTCCCTCAAATCACAGCTTCTATTCTAATGACATACAAAATTCTTAGTGGCTCTACCTGCAGTTTTGCAAAATTCACATAATAGGTACAGGACTCAGCAGTATTTATGTTGCTTCATGTATTGTTACTGAGTTTGTCTGCCAACTGTACTACGAGAAGGAGGGTTACATCAGTGTCCTCAGAATTAAACTCATTGGAATCCATGTAGATATTTGGGTTTTCTGTGCATTAAACCATCAGCTCTTAGACAAAAGCCCAGACCAAGAGAGCAGCTCAAGAAACAGGCAGGCAGTGGACTTTACCCCTATCACTCTTCCCTATAATTTACCTTCCTTTTAGCTGAAGCCCTCCTTAACCCCTCGCTCCAGTGTGCAAATTTGACTCTTTTCTGTGAACCACCCGCTCCTTCCCACCTCTGAAATACTTCTGTTTATCCTGAGCTGGTCTGTGGTAGGACTTACATTCTCTGTGGTCACCGTGGAATGGGGGTTAGGGCTGCCTAAGTAGCAGACAGGTCCCGCTTGGGTGTCAGCCTTACCTCCCTTTGAATCCAGTTCTGTTCTTTGCCAGTTGTGAGCCCTCAGACTAGTCACACTCAGCTTCAGATCACTCGTGTGTAAAATGGGGATGATAGTAATAACTGCTGTTGCAGAATACTGAAGAATCAATCAACAAATCCATGTAAAGTCCCCAGCGCATAGTAAGCATTCATTAAGTATTAGCTATTATTGTTCGTGATGACTGCTCTTGTTTTTGTTCATCTCTGCACACCCTGTCTTGGATTTCCCTTCTCCTACCCAAATTCAACCTATAAAATAACTAGGATTACAAGGGCAAAGGGGTAGAGAGTATATCTGCTATTACTGGTTTGTCAGAGGGACCAGGGGTCCTGGAGCAATATTTCCTGCTACCGCCAGTGCCTAGTTCTGTGCTGTGCTGGAACCTAAGGACATTCATCATCTTTCATGCATTCTCTAAAATGATGCCTCCACCACGCCTTATTTTCTTATGTCTCTATATTTCACTTTTTCTTGGGGATGTAGATGCAGAAATCATTCAAGGCACAAACCAGATGAAAATAGCATAATGGTGTCATCTGAGGGTAGGCTAGCAGGAACTGGCCTTCCACAGTACAGATACTATTATTTCCATTCTGTGTGTTAGAATTCCAAGGCTTGGAGAGACTGAACCAATTATCTATATTCAAATTACAGCCCTACACTTGCTAGTTTTATGAGTTTATTTTTATCTTACTAAGCCTGTTTCTTTCTTTGTGAAATATGTATACTATCTACCATGCGGATTATGTTAGAGATTGAAGAAGATAATATCTGAATAATGGCTGACATAATCTATCATATATTATATATGTGTATACGTATATACACATATATACATATATATAACACATATGGGGATAATAAATATTTTTCCTGCAATGATAACTTGTCTCTTTTTTCTCCAGATTTTACTACAAATTAATTTTAAGCAGTTGCTTGTCTTGATACTTACAGTTATCCAACACAGGTGAGGCATTTTTAACATCACACAGTTTTTATGTGGGAACCATAATTACTCTGAAGTTTTGTTTAAATTTTATTTTTTTAACCTTCTGCAGTCAGGATCCTTTTTTTAGCAGACAATTATTGAGATATAGTTTATTCACATGTTCAGCTTTATAAGACAATACAGATTGCTTTTCAGAGTGGGTTAAATCAGTTCACACCCACGCACAGGGCATACAATTTCCATGAATACACATTCTCAACAATAACTTCTGTTGTTTGATGTGTTTTTTAAAAACCCGTTTCACAGGTGTAAAATACCATTTCATTATGATCTTAAGTTCCATTTGAGTCTGGGTTCTGTTTTGATGAATCCCTGATGTTCTCTGCTGAAGAAAAGCTACTGCTGAATCCATTCTGTCTGCCTCATCATTGCTTTTGAAAATCCACTTTCCCTGGCCAGTCCTCTTATCTGTTTGTGTACGTACATTTGCTGAACTCCACCTCTTATGCTTTTAGTGAGGAGTATTTTGGTTTGGGTGTATGCTAAAATACCTAGGCAGACCCAGAAAACACAGTTGGATTGAAGTTCCCAAATATGGCCTATTGAAAAGAGTAACCAGGATCTTGTTTTTGGAGAGTAAATTTAGAGAGAAATGTTATTCCAAGGAATGTGAAACGGTGATAACTTTTCGGAAGATCGTTGGTGATGATGATGAGGGTCAGTCTGGTCGTTCCTTTTATGCTTTGGAATAGAGGCTCAAGGCCCTGCTTTCGCAATTACTTTTCATTTTATCCAGTGTTCTCTAGGGATTGTAAAAAGGCTGATTAATATACATTCCAGTTAAACAGACTTTGGAAAAAATATGTCAACGAAGACATTATTAAGTAGTGTTCCATGCGGTAGTAATGATGGCAAGTAGTGACGGAGCAGGGCAGCGCCAGAGACTGTCACTAAGCCCTGCAACACACTGAGGGTGTCGGTTGAATGTCTATTTGTGCTTCTTTCATTGTCTTAGTACTTTGCTTGTTCATGAACTATTTCCCCAACACATTACTTGGATGAGTAAGAAGTAGATCACAGTGTTGTTCCGAGGTCTTCCTTTCCTTATCTGGAAGTTGCTGTCTTTAAAGAATAATGGAAAGTGGAGAGACTCTCTAAGGCTGTAATACTCTACATCTATAATACTCGCTTTTTGTCCTTGCTTTCTTTTTCCTGAGGTGATAGGAGAGAGGTAAAACGGCAGTATGAGTGAGGCCAGGGCAAAGTAATGGTGATGGACCTAGCAAGGAATGAGGCCATTGCCAATGCTTGGAGAAAATCAGGAGGAGAAACTGGGCATGAGTGACATGTAAACCATTTAAAACAACTGGAATAATAGAGACGGCAGCCGGTCAGAAGGGATGTGGCCATGGTGCTGGAGCGGGGAGCCCACCATGCCACTCACTAGGTCTCCAGTGGAAAAGTTCTAGAGTGTCTTGGGTTATGAACCAGGCCTGTCTGGGCAGCATGGGAAGAACTGGGGTACAGCTAATTACTAACTGATATAAACATGTCTTAATAACTCACTAACTGCTATGACTCTCTGTCATAGGGCTGCAAATGGAGCAAGATTGAGGTCCCAGTGATGAGAACTGCTAGTCAGATATGGACATTGAGCACTGTTGATTTGGGGAATTACATATTTGCTTTATTCAACCTTTTTTTAATCATATATAAGTCCATATCAAGACATTTGCCTGGTGGAACTAAAGATCTTGCAAGCGTCAAGTTTTACTGTAAACAATAAGAATTAAACTTATGCTAGGGATTTAGAGATTTTGAACTACCTAGCACTTTAAATTTGATTATTAGTCACACGCATTCTTGGCTTTTGTAGTCACTGTATTTATTATTCAAGATAACCTAGTAATTACAAAAATAGATTGCAGGACATAGTTTGTTCCGTGAAAAATATATTTAATTTAAATAAAGTTAAATTTCCACTGCATGAATTCTACAGCTTTGTGTGTGTGTGCAATCTCAGTTTTCTAAAGAGCAGGTGGACCCAAAGAAGACCAAAGGTTGCTTTATGAATAAGCAAAATAGAGGAACATACACCATGAGTATAGACTTTCAGAGAATTTTAAGAAAACTGTCTCTCTCTGACTGATGAATAAATTACTCATCAGTGTTGTAATAGACAACACCCTAATATCATGAGCTGAAATGTAGGTGTCTGGCAAAACCTGATGTATTTTGTGTGTAAACTAATAAAGAGTTGCATGTAAAATGTATCTTTTTCCTCTTGTCCTGCTGGAGAGCAGATATTTAATAAAACTAAGAGATCAGCTCCAGCTTCTGGGTATTTACAGCCACTGTTCAATTACATTTTAGACGTACCTGCCACCTCCATGGTATGCTATGCCTATTTTAATTTATTTCGCACAATCTCTTATGGAAATCCACATTCCCTAGTAGACGTAAACATGCTTGCATTCAAGAACTTTTATCTTTATAACCTCTTCAGTGCCAAGCAATGTGGAAGACTCTTAGGAACTCTTTGACCTGAATTTCATTCGTGGCTGGGATTGTAAAATGGAAGGCCACCTTGGGGAATGGCTAGAAACAAAGTGGGAACTTCTCCAACTTGGTCTGTTACCTCTGATGGTCCCATGATTTAGAAAAGATTTGGCTTCTGGATTTAGGAGATCACTCGCTAGTATCACAGGCTTTTAAGGAGGTACAAATAAAGGACTTTTGTAGTTCAGACTGAGAGATTATTTCTAGCAGGGAGATCAGGATTGACCTTTCAGAGGAGATAGTATTCAAGATCGGGTTTAAAAGGTAGACATTTTAGGCAGAAGGATGAGTTACTCATGACTTCATTCAGTAAGCATCTATTGGATACTTGTTATATGTTAGGCAAAGGAAACAATGTTGAGATATGTATGGCTACAAGGAGCTTTCAGTGGCTTTGGAGGGTAGGAGTTAAGCTTGGGAAGGTGTAGGGCTGGCCAAAAACTTCGTTCGGGTTTTCCTGTAAGATGGTATGGGAAAACCCGAACAAACTTTTTGGCCAACCCAATAAATTGGGACCTTAATGTGCAAGGCTGGGTGAAAGATTGTGTTTTGTTTTGTTTTTAAAATAAATTAATTTATTTATTTTTGGCTGTGTTGGGTCTTCGTTGCTGCTCACGGGCTTTCTCTAGTTGCAGCGAGAGAGGGCTACTCTTCATTGTGGTGCGCGGGCTTCTCATTGTGGTGGCTTCTCTTGTTGCAGAGCGTGGGCTCTAGGCATGCAGGCTTCAGTAGTTGTGACACGCAGCCTCAGTAGTTGTGGCTCGCGGGCTCAGTAGTTGTAGCTCACGGGCTCTAGAGCACAGGCTCAGTAGTTGTGGCACACGGGCTTAGTTGCTCCGCGGCATGTGGGATCTTCCCGGACCAGGGATCAAACCCGTGTCCCCTGCATTGGCAGGTGGATTCTTAACCACTGAGCCACCAGGGAAGTGCCAAAGATTGTGTTTTTATTTTTATTTTTTTTTATTAATTTATTTTATTTATCTTTGGCTACGTTGGGTCTTCGTTGCTGCAGGGTTTTCTCTAGTTCCGGCGAGCTGGGGCTACTCTTTGTTGCTGTACATGGGCCTCTCCTTGCAGTGGTTTCTCTTGTTGCGGAGCATGGGCTCTAGGAGCACAGGCTTCCATAGTTGTGGCATGCAGGCTCAGTAGTTGTGGCTCGCAGGCTCTAGAGTGCAAACTCAGTAGTTGTGGCACACGGGCTTAGTTGCTTCGCTACATGTGGGATCTTCCCAGACCAGGGCTTGAATCCATGTCTCCTGCACTGGCAGGAAGATTCTTAATCACTGTGCCACTGGGGAAGCCCCAAAGATTGTGTTTTTAAAAAAGAGATGGAACCATGTCTCCCATCCCATGAGCTCTTCTTGGACTCTGCCACCACCACCACCATCAAGGGGTAGAGTTTGTGTCTCTTTCCCTTGAACCTGAGGAGATCTCTGTCACTGCTTTGACCAGTAGATAAAGTGGAGGTAACTTCAGACACCAAGTCGTAAAAATGACACGCACTACCACCTTGTTCTCTTGAAATGCTCATGCTAGGAACCCACCTACCATGCTGTGAAGAAGCCCCAAAGCAGACTAAGACGAAACCCATGTGGAGAGGAACCGAGACCCCCTGCCCTCAGCACCCACTGGGCTCACAGCTGGCAGCTAGCAACCAGTATGCTCGCCCTGTGAGTGAGACACCTTGAACGTGGCTCCCCCAGTCCTCGGTTGAGCTGCTCCAGGTGGAGAGGGGCCATTCCCACTGAGCCCTGCCCAAGCTAAAAGAATGGATTTTTACTGTTCAATAACTCCATGTTATAATGGAGTTTAATGATAATTAAATAGATTTAAGTCTTATTAATTAATTATATCATCAATC